>NC_053428.1:6968181-7206304 GCF_007990345.1 Gossypium hirsutum
AAAAACACAAAAAAGAATTGATTTAAAAATGTCAGAATATTTTTATTAATACTGTAGGTGTCAATACCACCTGTACGGATAGCTACCAAAGCCTAAGTTTTTTTTTTTTTTCTTTCTTGTTCAACGTACCACAGGCGAAGTTGAGATCTTAAAATTGATACGTAGCGCATCGAATCAATGTGGTTGAAATGCGAGTACAGTACATACCCACCACATTGATGAAAAATGTAGGCCAATTACTTTGGTAACTGGATGGGAAGGACAACGCAATTAACAATCACTCACTGGAGACACAGACTGTGATGTGAATTTAACGCGGAGGGAAAAACCAAGTGGTCCAAATTTCTAACTACTCAAACGGGCTCCCCTCACTGTATTTATTGAGAATAAGCTTTAAAAAGATCTCTCTTGTCAGTTCTGAGTAAATTTGTCCGTTTTAAAAAATTTTGAGGTAACTTTCAAAAATAAATAATTAAAAATAATTAATCACAGATTAATGTTTCTAACATTTAACTGGTATGATAATAGTTATAGTCTTTAAATTTTATATATATATTTTAATTTAGTTTTAATTTAATAAACTTAGTAATATTTTCGCATGTTATCAATTTACTAGTAATTTTAAAAAATTTATTGAAAAATTAAATATATATATATAACTCAAGCTTCAAAAAACATATATAAAATTTTAAAAGAATTCTCAAAATTGAAAATATTCAAATCTAGAAAAATAGTACCAAATAAAATAAGAAAAAAATATGAAATCCAACATTAAACGTTAAAATTTTTAAATTTTATATGTTTTTCCTATTTTATTATTCATGTTTTCTTTCTTCTTTTATTATATAATTATTCGTGTTTTCTTAATTTTATTAAGATTAGTGAATTTGAATTTTATATTTATTCTTATTTAATTATTCATGTTATCTTAATAAAAGAATTTAATTTAACTGATTCGAGTATTTAACCTTTATTGTTATAGGATTTGAAGTAAAATATTAAATCAAATAAAAATGTATTAAATATTATGGAAAAAACTACAAGAATAATAAAGCAGGACAAGTATTTAAACCGTTACCATTCTTATAAATTATCAAAGAAAGCCCCTAAGTGATTTTCTTTTTCATATTTTTACTTGTATTTTTCTTTTCTGTCTTAATTTTGATCCTACTCATGCACCCTCTTAATCGGACTCTCCATAAATTTAATCATTTTTAATTTGGTTTTAAGTTATCATCATTTTTTTTTACTTCGTTTAATTGATATTTAATCTCACTTTTTAAAAAGAACCATTTAGATAACAAATGTTAAAAAAACGATTTAATTGTGCTTCATATTATTATAATAAGCTAATTTATTAACTTCATTTGAAAGGGAAATTCAGCTTTGTGTAAGCGCATGTGCAGGAAATTGTTCCAACCACACACATATTTCATGACCAAAGTTTTTTTTTAATAAACAAATTTTAATGAAGGATTATTCTTTCATTTAATTAAGCAATTGGGTTTTTTACATTTAAAAAAGGGGTAAATGATTGATAATAATGATAAAAAAACGAGTAAATTAACTATATGTGTCCCCTTTTTTAAATTGGTTAAATAAATCGTTTTTTTTGAAGATTTAAGAAAATAGATTAATTTAGGAGAGAAAGTATGAAAAGCTCGTCCAGTTGGGCGCATTTTCTGCACAGTTGACAGAAAAGTTCATTTAGCTGGGCGAGCTTTTTGAATAGTTGGCAGAAAAGCATGTCCAGTTGGACGCACTTTTCCTGACATGTCAGGAAAAACGCGTTCAATTAGGCATATTTTATTTGGAATTTTCAGAAAACACTTTCACGCTTTACACATTTTCTCCAAAATTGACCTATTTCCTTAAATTTTGAAAAAAAACCTATTTAGCCAATTAACAAAAAAAACAACATATATGCACAATTTAGCCGATAACAATAACACTAAAATTATTATATTACGGTAAAACTAGAAACAAATGAGATTAATATTTCAAAAATACGATTTGAATAATATTTTTTACACTATTGTATCATGGTGAATGTTCAAGTAAAGGAATATCCATACAAAAATATACAAAAATCCTTAATTTAAAAATTAATTTAGTACATAAATTCTAATTTTATATAATTATATACATAATTTATTATTTTAAATTAATTTCCATAAATTACACTACGTCGTTTTATTATTAATTTATAGATACATATAATTATATAAATAAAAACAAAAAAATATTTATTTAATTTTATAAATTCATTCATAAATCAAATTCCAAAGTTTGATATCTATAATTAATTATATTTACAAATTGAATGTGTAATTTAAATTAGAAAAAAGAAATTGATTGCTGCGGTAACCAGTGGGGTCACTTTCAGACAGAAATATGTTGATTAAGACCAGATGGGGGACCGTGTCGTGGACCACAGGAATTCCACTTTTTCTTACAGTCATCATTCATTTATGTTTTTACAATATCCTTTTTCACCACCATCCACAATACCTTTTCCATCAGTATCATCCATATCAATGTTTACTACTAACATTTATTTTAGGTAGCTATTAATGGCTAAGAAAATTCAGGTTTGTTGAATTATTAATCAACCCAGTGAACCCACCTTTTCGTTTATATAATTTAAAACAAACAAGAAAAAAGTAGCAGGTGGCAAAAGCTTGTCTGGTTATAGTCTCAGCTGAGTCTTTTATTTTGGCTTTTCTTATTTATGTCCGCCTCTTGAGCTAACCCAAAAGCCATTTTTCCTTTTGCCGCTCTGCCTCAAAAAGCTCATAATTCTTCCTTTCTTATCCACTTCTCTTCTCGAGTATATCCCTTTTTCTTTTTTCTCCTCCAATAATGATCATTCTTCCAATCATATACGAATAAATAATTATTCTTTTATTATTTAATTGCTATATATACTACTTAGAATTCTATACTTTCTAGTTTGTAGTGCCGTTATCGAATTTGCTTCGAAGCTTGTACATTTTCGTACAAAAGAGATTGGATTTTTTACTGTTGGTTGATGTTTCTTGACCCTTATAGGCCTTAGCTCAGCCTTTTCTGATATCAATTCAACCCCCAAATTTATTTTGCTTTTCTGGGTAATTCTCGAGTTCCTTAAACCAGCAAAAGCTTTACACTTGATTTTGTCCCTAGTGTGGACGATTAGTTTAAATTTCATGGCTTTGGGGGCGTAATGCATGCATTTCTCGCTTTAAAAAATTTAATTGTTTTTATTATGATGTATTTTTTAATACCAACAAAGAATTCGTGGTTGTAAGCAAGGGGAAAAGATCTAGGGGGTAATATTTTATGTAGTAATTCATTTGTTTATGTCAATTTGTTAGCTGTTGATTATTTTATTATCTATGATGAGGTTGATACAAAGTACTTTTTTACTCTTCTCTCTCTCTTATTTAAGCTGAATTTTCCAGATTTCTGCATCATTTGAAAAAAAAATAATTTAAAGGACATGCCTCTGTACTTTTGAGGTTCTTAGCAAAAAAATCTATTGAGTGTTAATTGTGAGTAGTTTACTCCATTTGGCTGTTTTATTTTGCCGAGATTTTACCTTTTTTTCTCGTTTTGTTCATATGTTTATTTTTTTTATGTCTGATGCCATTTCAATGACAATTACCTTTCATTCTAGGGATTAGATCAGTTTTATTGCTTCAAATTGAATTTCCACCAAGTTTTCTACTTGAACTAAGATTCGCATATTCCAGATAATGTTCTTGTGCTATATGTTAATGAGGAGTTTTTAAAGATTGAATATTCACTTTTCAACGTTCCTTTTGCTTCATAATTTGGTGTTTTAAGCCCTTCTTTTTATGATTTGATGCTGTGTGATACTGCAAAATTGAGTGATAAAGATGCTCGTCTCAGGAACAGGTTTTAAGAGCTTGCAAAAGTGAAGTAAAGATATAAGAGAAATGAGTCAACCTAAAATTAAGCGGCGCGTGGGTAAATATGAGATGGGAAGGACAATTGGGGAAGGAACATTTGCTAAAGTGAAGTTTGCAAGAAATACAGAGACTGGAGAACCTGTGGCACTTAAGATCCTTGATAAAGAGAAGGTTCTCAAGCACAAGATGGCTGAACAGGTTTCTTTTCTTCTGCATGCTTCCTTATCTCTTCTCTATATCTATTTTCATAGTTTGTCAAAGCTATTATTACCCACATTTTGAGAAACGAAATTCTACTTTTCAGATATTGCATCTAAAGTTGTTTTCTTGCTTGCTTTTGCAGATCAAGAGGGAAATAGCAACAATGAAGTTGATAAAGCATCCAAATGTTGTCCGTTTATACGAGGTTTCTATCTCTATCTCTCTCTGTGTGTTCTGGTTGACCGGTTGGGTTCCAGGGGAGGGTGGGGGCCTGATATATGCACCATCTACTCATTCTTCTTTTTCTCTAGAGTATGATTATGATTTATGCGGTAAAATGCATATTCCTCAATAATGAGTTGCAGATTTGGGCCATTTTCAAGAATCTTGTATTCTGAAACAAAGCCTCCCTTCTTCATTTCTATCTGTAGCATTAGCACTGAAATGGTGGCATGATTACTCCAAGCTTCAACATTATATAAAAATTTTGGCTTTTGTTTACTACCATCTTTATTGATCCTTATAATATTCATATTTGAACTGAGTATATGATCAAAGATGAAAGAGCAACATCCAAGCTTTTTTTAATGACCAATCTCTTGCAATGCCTGTTTAAAACAAACCTAAGAACTAGTTTTCTGTTTCATCTTGCCTTCTGATCTAATGCTTTTCACCTATAGCAGTTAAGCATCTAAGAGAAAACCATCCGTTAGCATTTACATTCGTCTATCATTTTAGTAGAGCTTTGGATGTTTGTATCAAATTATTTTGTTTGCTTTTATTCAGGTAATGGGAAGCAAGACAAAGATATTTATTGTTTTGGAGTATGTCACCGGGGGAGAGCTCTTTGACAAAATTGTAAGTTGATGATATCTGGGATATTTGCATATTATGTTAGATTCTCATTTGTGTTGGTGGAGCTGCACTAATATGTTTCCTAGTTTCAGTACTGATTTAATATTTGTACCTTGTTTTAAGAGAAGCTAACTTTAGATCTTGTATATATTTAAACCATTTCTTAATTCTGAAGGTAAACAACGGAAGGATGAGAGAAGATGAGGCACGAAGATATTTCCACCAGCTCATTAATGCTGTTGATTACTGCCATAGCAGAGGCGTCTACCATAGGGATCTTAAGGTATTTAAATTTGGCACCCTTTAAGGAGAATATGTTTATACTTATGCATATATGTGCATGCATGCATGCATCTTATGCTATCAGGAAATGAAGTTCCTCTTGATTTTCTTGCAGCCTGAAAATTTGCTGTTGGATGCATATGGTAACCTCAAAGTTTCTGACTTTGGGTTGAGTGCACTATCTAAGCAAGTCAGGGTAATTATGACATCCTCTTTTTCCTTCTACATGATACATTATTAAGCTTTGTCTAGTCTTTAACTTCTTTGTTGTCTGTGTTATTTATCCTACTTATTTAAACATTCATGTGAATATTTTAAGGTCCTGAGTCTTGATGTAACTGATTGATTCCGTAATCTTGTAAGATTGGTTCTGTCTCTGTGTGCCTTTGATGGCTTTATAACATTCAGAAATATTTCTAATCTGAAGTTGAATTTATAGGATGACGGTCTCCTTCACACTACCTGTGGAACACCAAATTACGTTGCTCCTGAGGTGCAGACACTAGTTCAATCACACTAAATTTTCCTTCCATCATTTGTAATTGTATAACCCCTTAGAAACCCCGGCTTCTCTCTTCCTATACATAGGTCCTTGATGATGGAGGCTATGATGGAGCTACTGCAGACCTGTGGTCGTGTGGAGTGATACTCTTTGTGTTGCTTGCAGGTTACTTGCCTTTCGATGATTCTAATCTTATGAACCTGTACAAAAAGGTCTGTGTTTTGTAATTGAATGTTGCAGTTATCCATTGTCACTCGTTGCCTGTTTTTCACTCTATTTTTCGAATATACAGATTTCAGCAGCTGAATTCACTTGCCCCCCTTGGTTATCTTTTAGTGCAATGAAATTGATAACTCAAATCCTGGATCCAAACCCGATGACTGTAAGTAACTATGCCTAACTCTCCTTACCTGGATGTGTTTCAAGATTGGATATTAAATTCTGTGTGCATTGAATAGGAAGAGGGGCAAAAAGATTTCTATTCTTTGTATGGTGGTGGCAAGTGAAGTAACATTGTATATTGCTATGCTAAGTAAAGCTTCTAAAACTAGATAAAACAAAGCTATACTCATGATAGAAAAAAAGAATGTCCTATAAAAAAATCGCTTGGTTAAATTCTTGTTGGATGTGCAATAATTATAGTCTGAAACAATAGAAATAATATTGTATTTTACTGTGTTTTTATTCATTTGTCTTTTGCCCCTCCATCTTCAATAAATATTGTCTAACACATTTTCCTTGTTAGCGGACATAAGCGTGGGAGATGGAGTCCGAGAAATCTGCCAGATAGATATTAAAAATGTATAATTCTATCTGCTCTTTCTCTTTTTCCTCTTTTCATCTCTCAAAGATTTCAACTTGCAGTCTGAATATAATTTCTAAGGAAAGATAACCACACCTTATAACTCCTTATCCTTTTCTGGGTTCATTTTTCATCAAAGCCACCCATGAATTTATCGATCATGTATTCTGAATTTGAAGTTGATGACCTCTTACTATGTTATGAATTTATGAAAATTTCAACTACAAGTGCATAAAAGACAGTTCGTTTCGGCTTCAAGGTTCATATTCTGCTTGTATTCATATGCATTTTTATGTTGGACTTAAATGTTTGGGAATCATTTGCCTTCACAAGATTTTGTTTTGCTTTTATCTAATCAGATGGACTTAGCATAAGGTTAATGTGTACATATATTTTTCTCATGTTGCAGCGCATTACTATTCCTGAAATTTTGAAAGATGAATGGTTTAAAAAGGGTTACAAGCCTCCTGTGTTCGAGGAGAAAGACGATACGAATTTAGACGATGTAGAAGCTGTTTTTAAAGATTATGAAGTAAGTTGATGCAGTCTTTCTCTAAGTTGACATCCGCATATTGGACAACTGCTGTTACATTTGGTGCTTCTTTGACTTTTTATCTTAATAATTTCAATATGTTGGTTAACATGACAGGAGCACCATGTAACAGAACAGAGAGAAGAACAACCAACAGCTATGAACGCTTTCGAGTTAATTTCTATGTCAAAAGGGTTAAACCTTGGGAACCTGTTCGATGCAGAAGAGGTTTGTATGTTAAAAGGCTTTTCGTTTTTGTATATCAACTGTCAAACCCTGGTCGTTACCTTTCCTTTGCACGATTTCATTGTCACTAGAATGGAAACATCAAATCCGCAGTATGTCCAATGCCAAATAGGACATTATCTGATATCAATAGGCTATCAAAGCCAATTAAGAAAGCAGACATATAGTGTCTATTTGCTTGAGAAAGATGACTAATAATATTATACTGGCTATTTACATCTAAATTTGAACCGTTGCTTGTTCCATTTTCTGCAGGGATTTAAGAGAGAAACAAGGTTTACATCTAAATGTCCTGCTAATGAGATCATCCATAAGATCGAAGAAGCTGCAAAGCCTCTCGGGTTTGATGTCCACAAGAAAAACTACAAGGTGAGTAAATCTTATACACAATATAATAAAGGTAATTATCGAAATCTATATATAAAGTATATTTATTTTGTATTGCTTTTATGTAGATGAGACTCCAGAATTTGAAAGCAGGAAGAAAAGGAAACCTTAATGTCGCCACTGAGGTAACTTACAGTTAAAGCAACATTTTATTTTAAATCTTGGCTGACGTTTTGTATTTAATTAAACTGTTTATTTTGTTGATCAGATATTTCAAGTGGCACCTAGTTTACATATGGTTGAGGTCCGAAAAGCAAAGGGGGACACATTGGAATTCAATACGGTACCCCATGATTCTCTTATTACAATTTCATTACATTTTCTAAATGTATCTTATTGTTAGAGTTCTGTAACGGCATATAATTGGTTATAGCTGATGGAAATGGAAGAACGTTTTTGCCGGTAGAAAGAAGTTGGTTAAATGCAAATGGAAAGTTCCAAATGACTTCGATTCCTGTCATAGTTTTGGATTAGTCCTTATATTGTCACTATTATATTATACGAGTTAGACCATTATTGCGCATCACAAAGCATCTTACATCTCGATAATGTCTAAAATTTGTTGTCCGATCGTGAGACTGAAATTCTCCAATGTTAAACACACGTGCTCTAGCTTATCTGCTTACTCAAACCAAGTATCAAACCTGTCTGCTGGTCTTTAAATAGACAACATACATGAGTTGCAGTTGATTTCTCTTGTGTTTCTAAACTCACTCTGTCGTTACCGAGATTATTAATTTGCTGGCGATTAAAAGGTTTGGGGTTTTTCTTTTGCAGTTCTACAAAAGCCTTTCGACCTGTCTGGAAGATGTTGTCTGGAAAACGGAGGAGGACATGAAAGAAGTGCACGTTTGAGTTGACCCATGTTTCCAAGTTGAATGAAAATTGTGGATGGTTTTGTTGTTGTTTGTTGAATGTTGAATGTCGTTGTTTTTGGCCCAATATTTCTTCATTCTTTTCTAGGATTAAACAGCCATGGTGGTTCCAGTTGTTTTCCATGTTATTAGTTGTTGGAAAGCATGGATAATTCCCATGGAATGCGGTGGTTGTATTTACCCTTTAAAATGTTAATGATGATTAAATGTTTCATGATATTTGCCAAAAAAAAAAAAAGGTATTCTTATGTTTTGATTTTGTTTCCTCCACTAAATATTATCCTATGCTATTCTTTTATATGAATTAATTCCACAAGCAGAATATAGATAAATGTCTTCAAATTTTATTTTAAAAATTAAAATTGAAAAATTTTTTACTTCTATTTGTGTAGTGAAAAAACCCTGTGTGAAGGGTAATAATCTTTTGTTTCATCCGACTTTAGAAATTACTTTGTTAAGTGGTAAAATGAACACGAAAAATAAAAATAATAATTAAATAATTTTTTTAATAAACATTTAACTGTGTAAAAACAATGCTCTCGATAAACATGATTGAATATTATTTTTTTTTATAGATTGTTTTGACTCTCGACTTTAAAAATTGAGTCAAATTGTATATTTTGTAGGTGGAAAATTTGATTGGGTGACAATTTACTATCAATTTGCATTGCCTTTATAATTTTTTTTTAAAAAGTAATAAAAATAGTTAAAAGATTCAACAAATTTTAATAAGGTTTATAAATTAGAAAAGAATAAAGCTATGTCAATAATGAATTACATGTAAATGGTCACATGTCCTATCACGCTAAAGCTATTAAATTTTTATCAGTTTAATTAAATTATTTAATTTAAAATAAAAAATAACTAATTTTTAAGGTTGAGGGTAAAAATAATCCTTTCAAAATAGTTAAAATAATCAACAGCAATAAATAAATCTTAAGTCCTAAATTTATTATCGTGCTTATTAAATTTAATCATTGATTTGTTAAAATATTAATTTATTAAGATATGATGTTGATAATTTTAATGTTTATATTTATATTACTAATATGAGATATGATGCACAAATTATCATTATACCGAAATCGGTAAGTAAAAAAATATTAAAAATGTGATAAATTGAATTATATTAATTTAGTTTTGATTTTTTTTAAACTAATCTTTAATATTTATATATTGTATAGTTTTTTTTTGCATATTTATTTTTTTGTGACATTGAATGTTAATTATAAAAATAAGAAAAAAATAAAAATTATTATTTTATTTTTTTGTATATTTTTAATTAAATTTAGTTGATGAATTTATATTTTTAACTTTTTAGGTGAAAGGGTTAAAGTAAAATAAAATTGTAAAAAAAATAAATTACACAATATACAAATATTAAGGATTAAATTTGTTATTATGCTAATTTTAAAAGCTATCACCTTTAGCAAGTTGGTGACTGAAAAAGACAAAATTAATTTGTTAGATGATCATTTTGTAACTTTTTATAGTTGTATCATTAAAAAATTATTAATAACTAATAATATAATTTACCTAGATAAATAAAATGAATATTAGATTTTCTTAGGAAAAAAGGTTTCAATTCAAATTTTATTTTGATTTAAGAGTGAGTTCTATTAAATTTATTTTAATTATTGATTTTATCATTGTGATAATTAATTTTGATTATAAATATTTAAATTTATTTAGATTTACGATTTTTTTAAAACATACTTATAATTATAATGGTGGGTTTAAATGGACGGTAAATTCATCTATAATTAATGTAAAAATAATGCTAATAATAAAATTTGACACTATAAAATGAGATTAAAAATAAGTTAAACATATCATACTGTATCTTACCGCTCATCTAAATTCAGCCTAAATGTAACTAGAAAAAAAAACATTTTGGACCACAATCATGCCGAACAAGAAATTAATAAATAAATCATGATTTTAAATTATTATATTATATTACTACTTTTGTTATTTTACAAAAACCAGATATATAATCCTAAACACACGCTCGCAAATCCTAAAGTATAAGGAGAAAAAGAATATAGTAATATAGTAATAAAAATAATAATTCTGGAGCATCAAATTTTGAAAAATATGCAAACAATTTGTAAGAATATTAAAAACCCATAGAATTGGGTGTTAAAATAAACCGATCCCGAGCCAGAAGCTTCATCCTTATCGCTTTCCTCTTCAATGGGGTGATTGAAGTTGGCAGGCACGATGGTTTCAGGGGCGGAGTCATCGCCCCTGTAATCAGGGCTGTTGGGCGCCGGCGCATCATCCGACTGATCTAAGCTCTTCGGCAGCCCTTGGCCGTGGGTGACGTTTATCTTGAAATGCTGACCATTGTTGCATTGCTCCCCATCGTAGTCACTGGAAAAGAAATAGTTCATCCCTTCTTTCAGTAGAGGAACCGCTACTGAGATTGAATGAGGCGCCGTGGAAGAAGGATCTGCAGCTGACCATTCGATCGTGTCGTTTTGAAGAGCGTCGTCGTAATCGCAGAACTTGTATGTGGTGAAATTGTATGTTTGGATTACTGAATGGTTGTTATCCGTGTTGAAGACTGTGCGTTGAACGAAATCAAAACGATGTCGTGAAAACCAACAATTGTAATATAACACCAGTTTTTGCATTAAAAAAAAACAAAGAATAAATTAAATTATGTAGACAAAACTCTAAATCAAATGATGCATATTTAATTCAAAGCCATACTCTAACAAGCTTTAACATAATCTAACATTATAAACCTATTAATTCGGCTAAAATACATCGATTTAAGTCAATGTGACATGTAAATAATCATTATCAGCCAGGTTGGAAAAGGGGGTGTTGAGAAGATGCATGTTATGTTCAAAGTCCAAGAATCTAATGCCCTCAACTTTTAGTATGTCAGTCAGCAAAAATATTCTGACAATGGAATTTGCACATGGGATAGGAGGCTTCTTGCAACACAATCCATCTCTTTTATCCCTTCCCATTTACCGATTTCTATCAACTCCATGGCAGATTAACCGCTAAAACTCAAAAACACAAACCAAATTTGAAGAAAGGTTGAGATTTATATTAGGCCAACTGTCTAGGATAGATGTGAAAATCTCATATGTAAGTATATATTTAAGACAGTAAAATGAAATCTATAGCTGAGATGAGGCATGACTGAGAGCAAATTTAAGAAGAAATCAAGGGATCATCCAAATTTGGAGTAGTCTCTGTTTCATCTTTTACAAAAAGAAATTCAGCCAAAAAAAAAGGGGAATGTTGTTAAAAAAACTGCACAACAGATCAAGTAATGGAGCTTTTCATTAACTTAAAGATCTCCCTACTTAAAAAAGTTTTTAAAACATTTACTTACTTTGGGGTCGACAAGATTTTCTTCTATTAATGGATATTTACTAAAAATCCATAGATTTTCATCACATATGATTCAAAGAGGAAACTAAACAAATATATAAAAAGGACTTACTGAGGAAATCTCCCAAGCTGAAGTTCTTGGAATCAGCCCATTTCTGGTAATTAACATCAGGCTTTTCGAGGGCATCAAACCAACCAAGGGAACCACCGACTGTGTAGTTCTTGTAAGCACTGACGGATCCTGAACAGGAGAGCACCACGAGACAAGAAACAATGGTGATGAGTTGCAGAACTGAAGTACTGTTATAACCAGAACTTTGTCCCATGTTTCTTGAGTTTCTGTAATGGGTTTTTGTGGACTGTATAGAAGTAGGCGACTTTAAAGCAATGGAATAGCTAAAGTTGTGATTTATATATGTAGCCTTGCCTTTTGCATGGAATTACTAGATTGGTGTCTCTTATCTTTTTTTGATGGTCCCACAGTCACATTCAACTTTTTTCCCTAAAACAACTGAGTAAATGCTAAGAAAGGAATAAATAATAATCTCCTAATAAGTTATTAATTACCTCAAACTTGACTAATCCACTCACTATTACCTTCTGAATCTGAGTAACAGGTCATTCAATAAAAATGATTTAAGATATATTTAATGATAATATTTTATATTTTATTCATTAAATTATGTAAGTTAAATTTGATGTATTTTCAATATTTTTTAAGAAATATTAATATATACAATATTTTAGAACGATATGATAAGAATATCGAATCAATTAAAAATTTATAAATATAATTAGTATAATTATATTAATAAATTCAACAATTAAAGAGTTAAAATATTAATTATATAAAAATATACAAAATAATATAAACGAGTCCTTCCAATTTACAAGGTCGCAACAACATAGTATAAATGTTTTTTTTTTCTCATCATACGTAAATTTTTAAACTCAAAATTATAATCTATTAATCAAGTATTTATTTACCTTAAAATAATCTAAATTCAAATCACTATTATAAAAAATTAATATTGTAGGACATATGGAAACTAAAATGCCGGCGGGTTAACTCAACAGCTTAATTAGTCAAATTTCAATAATTCATGATTGATCCAAAAGTCACTGCTTGAAGTTAAATTACGGGTTGACCTTTGAGTTTAGTGACGTATCTTTTTCATTGAAATATGGTAGGACTAATATCTCATAAAAAAAATGTTGATCTCAACTTTAAAATTATTATTTACATAAAAGTTATTTTTTTATTATTACAATATTAAAAAATTTAAAGAATAACAATATTTAAATTTGTGTCATCTAATAAATTAAAAAAAAACTCAAACTATTACTTTATATAAATTCTTAACAAAAGAATTCACACTTCGTATTTGGTATATTAAAAGAATTGTAAATGTTCAGATAATTTACTTTTAAAACTTATTCTTATATTCTTTTTATATTATTTATTGGTGAATTATAATAAAAGAGTAAAATCCTAACAATAATTTGATTAACGCAATTCGAACTCAAATCATACTTAGGACGATGAACATCTTAATCATCAGGCCAACCAACATTAATATTTTTAAAATTTTTAACTTTAGAAGCATGAAAAGAACTAAAAATTTTAGTGTTTTTTTTTTATCCCGACTTTAATCCTTCTCAAATGAAAAACAGATTAAATATATAAAAATCCATTTTAAATAATCTGCAATGAATTAGGTTAGTTTCAAGTTTAATCCATGGGGGATGGGATTGGGAGGAGGCTTCTATAAATGTGAATGCATGAGCATATGAAAATTGAAAGGGGCAGATATACCATCCGTGGCATTAAAATTCTTTTACTACATCATTATTATTTTAACACGTAGACAATCACATTTCATTTCCATATTCCATAGCATATGATCCAATTAACTCTTATCAACTAGATGCAACCACTTTGATTCCCATCTGTTACACCACTGAAATAATTACTGCTACAATTGATCTAATTGCTGTCTGAATGGGACAAAATATGGTTGTTATTAATAATAAAAAATAGATATACATAGTTTCTAAAAATATTTACTTTCAATTTTTAATTTATAAAAAAAACCATATAACTTTCGTAAATGTATGTTTTTATTCTGAGTTTAGAATAACTTTCTTGAGAATTTTGAGTCACCAAGTCATACTCAAAAAAAAAGAAAAAAAAAAAAGAGGAAATCTCAAAGATCTTAATGTATTTGTCTTATATAGTAGTTAAGAAGTCATCTAAAATGAATCACAAAAGGACATAAATAACAACCAATTGATTGAGAAGTTAGGTGATTTGTTGATTAGGCTGAAGAAAGATTGGGTTGTCATTTGAAAATTCAATCAAACCACCACCCAACAAACAAATAACATATTCCTATGTTCAAAAAAAATATTTCAAGATTAATATTTGGTATATTATTAGTTAGATTTTTTAATTTTGTAAGTACCACATATCCTCACAATTTTTTAAATTATACTTATAAATAGGATACGTGTTATTTTAGAGTTATGTTTGTAGTTTTGGAGTTTAAAAATTTCAATAGTAATAGTTTAAATATTTTCCTTATTTAATGTAAGGTTGAAATTTTAGGATTTTTGAATTTTTAAGTGTAAATTTCACTTATATTTGAGTTTTGACTCCAAATTTTACTTTAGTTTAAATATCATATCTCACCTCGTGTAGGACATTTTTCAGTTTTATTTCGACATGTATTTAAATACATATTAATTTTCAGTCTAATCATAGGTTATAATAATTAATTTTGATAATAAATAATTATTTAAATTTATATTATTTATATTTATATTTATATTTGCCATTGTGATTAACTTTGTATTTAGAATAAAAGAGCAGATTTCCCTATGTAATTTATCCATCGCCAAATAATTCATATTCTTCTTTTTCTGTCGAAGTTTGTTAGGATTAATTGTTTAAACATTATATAATAATAATAATAATAATAATAATAATAATAAATTATTATTATTTGATTCAGATGTCCATAAGTTCCATCAAGCTTTGATAATAAAAATATTTGCTTAACCAAGATCCAATTCCCGAGTTTATTGAGGTTTGTGTTTATCTTTTAAAGTTCAAAATATATTTTTATAATTTACATATATCGATTATTAAATGTTTTATTGAGTTGGTATCATATTTAATCAAGTCACCAACTCGATTAGAAAAATTATAAAAATATATTTTTAAAATTAAAATAAATTATATTATTCAAAGGTAATTTATTACCTCCATCAATTGCATATATATATTAATGTAAAGGTGAATATTTGATACACTAACAGTGTGTTTTTTTTCTATTCCATAAGCAGCCTTAAAAATTTGACATGTATTATTTTTAAATATTTATTTTTTAAAATTTTTTACTATACCCCTATAGGATATTTGTCAATCCTCTTGACCCTGCATGGAGTCTAAAACCTCTACTAGCAGTGTACTAAACAATTTCTTTTAATGTATTTGATCGAGTTAGTGTCACAAGTTAACTCAATATCGACTCGAGATTGATGACAATATCATGATAAACAATTTTAATTAAAATTTTTCATTTTAATATTATACCAAATAGATGGTTTATACGTGTATACATGTGTGATAAGATTTTTAATATTTTAATGTATTTAATAATTCAAATTAAATAAAAAGTTTCATTAAAAAAAACTTGGGTTTATTTTGAATTTTAAAAATGTTATTCAAAGTTTAAATTGAATTCGATATGGTTGGCATACTAAGGTTAAACCCACGGTTATATCTAATTCATACTTGATAACAATTTTGTTTAGAGTGACAGGCCGGTTTCAAACAAAGATTTGAAGCTTGAGTTCTAGTTTTGATTGTTTTATTAGACGTAGGGTGAGCGTCGGGTTGAATTAAGTAAAATTTTTTTGAGTTAATCAAGTTTATAAGACTTATTTTATTATTCTAAATTAATTTGAATTTTTTCGAACCGAGTTGAGTAAAATGAAATTTAAGTCAAATCGAGTAAATAAATTTTGAGCCGAATTGAATGAAATTGTTCTAGTTTAATTAAAAAATTAAACATGTCAAATAAAAATATTATTAAGTATAACTAATTTTATGTTGGAACAAAAACCGTATATATTTGAATTTTTTTCAAAACAAAATAATAATAAATACTTGAATATGGTAAATTTGGATCATTAAATAGGTCCTAAAATTATTATTTTAGAAAAATTTTAAAATTTTAATTTTTTTATTTTTAAAAATTTAAAATTTGAAATTTTTATAAATATTTTGAATTTTAAAAATAATTTTGAATTTATTTTGTAATTTTTGTTGAGATAGAGATAAATTTGCTTATTTTTAAAGCTGCCAGAGACCAAAATGGTATTTACATCAATTTATTATTTGAATTATTCGAATTGTGAAATTCAACTCGTCTTGAACTCGAAACTCAAATTGAGTTATTCGAGTTTACTCGAATAATTCGAATAACTTATTCAATTAACTTAAATTTTTTTTTTTTTTCTAATCAAATTTTACTCACCTAATTAAGCGTTTTATCGTGTTTGATTTGTGTTTTTCTAAATGTTGATATAAAATTGGTAGTTAAGAGTTAGTTCATATGGAATGGGGAGAGTTGTAGTAATAGCTAGCTAATAGGGTGATAGTTTGGATTTTACACAAGTAGTGAAGGAAATTTATATTTTAGTTAGGTCTCTTATGTGATAAGGTTAATGGTAGAGTCATGAATGGATAAAAACTTCTGAAAATTTGAAAAATTTTGTTTGGATAAATAATCTTTTAAAAAACAGGTTATTCAACTTTAACGAATTATAAAATAATTATAAAATAATAGTTATATTAAAAATAAATAATATGAAAATTCAATATGTGTATAATTGTATTTGTAAAATTTCATAAATATTTATAGTAAAAAATGTTAAATATATATATTAGAATTAAATAAAATTATGTTTTGAAATTTTAGTATTTATCTTATAATAAGATCACATGTATTTAATGAAATAAAAACATAAGGAATTTTGAAAACCCACTTATTTAGGTAAATTTTGGAAAGAGAAATTCAGTTACTAAAATATTCTCTAAAAATTACTCATGAATTTTGAAATTCTCCAAATTTTTTATTCAACAAGTAAATTCACTTTTAAAATTTTAAAAATATTGCTATAAATGAATTTCCTCTTCCAAACACACTCAATTGGTAGTGGAGTTATTAGAAAATTTATCACACGTGGACTTGGATGGAAATGTTATAGGCATAAGCAATGTCAGAATGTAAATGAGAAAAAAAATGTTGTTTGATGAAATTATAAGTTATAATTCAGGTAAATAAAATATTTTATCGTTTCGCCCTTGGTAATAGAAAGAGTTTCCGAATGAATCTTGATATGTTCTAATAACGAGCTATATGATAAATATTCAGGAGTCTTTGGTTAGGTGAGTTCTTCTCGAATCAAACCCTCTACTATCAAAATAATTGATTTGATGGGGTATCAAGATAGAATAATTATATATAATAACATTTAAATTATTTCGTCTTTATTTTTATTTTTAATATATCAAATCAAAAATTTTTGAATACAAATATTTAAGGTTTTAAATTAAATTCTCTAAGCTTTAGGGTTTAGTTTATTTTCATCAATACAAACACATTAAGTATTATTATTAGCTACATTGTCAGAAGAGGAAAAAGAAATTCATAAACAACATTAAGATGCTGACATTTATTTTGTAGTCTTTTTAAGTATATTTTAAGGTTAACCTCTCATAGATGCCGTACCAAATAATAATAATTCATATTTGTCCTCTTAAATATAAAAAAAATCTATTTAATCTTTTTAAAAATAATAAAATTATATATATATCCCTTAAAATATTTATAATTCAATTTCAATCTATCTAAACAAAAATTTTAGCTTCCTCTTGAATGTGTCATTTTTTTTAATTCCATAATAAATAGTTAACAGAATAATAATTCATAAAAAATGTAAAAAAAATAATACAAATAAATAAAACATAATTCTCTCGCCGGCACATGAAAATAGGTAAGATATTGGACTTATCATCATTAGTGGAAGTGGGAAGCAGCTCAAATCCAAGAGGCAGGAAAAAGAGGGGGTAGTGCCGTCCGTACCGACGGCTTTCGAATTATTTTTTCAGTGAATTTGGTTGACATAGATTTATATTTATTAATTATTTATGTTTAAACTAATTATAAAAAATACTATCAGATATTAGGAGTGAAATAAAAAAAAACTTACGAAGAATATTTAAGAAATTGCTATGTATATTTTATTTATTAATTATTAATATAATTTAAGAATACTTATAACTTCTTAATATATAACAAATAGCTTCTTGATATTAACTTGCGAAATTTTTTAATTCTATGATTAGTCTAAAAGAATAATTATTTTTATAAAATATATAAATATTAACGTAAAATAAAATTAATTATTTTTGGTAAGAGTCCCAAAAAAATCGAACACTTCGGGGTACAAAATTATTATTAATTTACTAATATTTAAAAAAAAATGATGTAGACAACTGGACCAGTGGAGATCATGTGAATGTTATCGAAATTAACTAAGCGTCGGTGGCTTATTCGAAACAGTGCATGTTTTTTGTTTGTGCCTTTGCCACCTAATCTTTTGATTCATGTGCTTACGTCCACGGATTGCCACGTGCATTCCCTCTTTTATTTTTTATTCTTCGAAGTGATAAAATGAATTTTAATTTTTAAGAATATATTCAAAAGGACTAAATATACAAATTAACCCTGAACTTGATAATTTTCTTCACATTGATCCCTAAACATTTTTTGGATCATATCATCCTTAAAGTTGACATTCATTATACAAATTGATCCCTATATTAACACTATTTGTTTTTCTTTTAAGAATTTATTAATGTGGGTAAACATGAGGCTGGAGAATAAAAAGATGATACGTGAATTAATCTTTAACTATTCATAAAAAATTGAAAAAAATTTAAAACATTGTAAAAAATATAAGAAATATACAACTCATAAAACTTCAAAAAAATAATATAATATAAGTTGAAAATAAAATAAAAAATTTAGTTAAATTTCAACAAATTCAAAAATTTTAAATATGTTTAAAAAATAGATAAATTTGGTTAAACTTTTAGAAAGTTACAAGAAATTGTAAAAATATAAAAAAATAAAAAAAATATTTTAAAAATTAATGAAACAAAAATTGATTTGTAATGACTCATTTTCAGTAAAATCGGAATAGTAGTTTCGTGACCACAAATTCGATCTAAAAGGAAAAATTATTTTAATATTGTGGCATAGTCTATATTACGATAGGAATACTGCATGAAAATTTTGATAGGAAAATTTTATTGATTATATAGTTAAATTGATAAAAAAGAGAAAAGAAAGAAAAAAATGCATTCTTGGGACTCCGTTCCGATAAATCGGATTCGTAAATATTTATTACAAATATTTACGAAGCTAGTTGTGTGTCTAATTAGGTTTTGATTAGGTGAATTTGACTTAATTAGAAGTAATTAGGAAAAAAAGGATTAGATTGAAATAAGTGTGAAAGTTTAATTATAGATTAAAGAAAATAGAAATGACTAAATAGGTAAATATGCCATTATTATAAAATGAGGCGGTTTAATGTTGAAAGAAAAAAAAATCTAAGATATTTTTTATATAAAAATATATATTATATATTATATTATATTATATTATATTATATAAAACATAAGTAAAGTAAAAAAACAGAATAGAAAGAAAAAAAAAAGCAGGGACGAAATAGAGAAAAAGGGAGAAAGAAAAAGAAAAAAAAGAAAATTTAGGATTTCAAGGGTTCAAATTCAATTTGGTAAGTCAATTTAATTCATTTTCTTGTAATTATTGAGTTTTTATGATCCTAGAACAAAATACTATTAGGTATATGTTGAAATTTTGAGAGTTAGTAGATTTTTTTTATATAGTTTATGTTGAATTTATTGATAAATTAGAGATTGAACTTATGAAAAATTCAAATTAGAATTGAAAAAAAAGATTGAATTGTGAAATAGATTGCAATAAGGAGTAGATTATAAGAAGTTTGAAATTGGGGTTTATTAGTGAAAATTTGGGAGTTAAACTAAGTTATAAGTAGAATTTAAATAAAAATAAAGTATAAATTGTAATAGAAATAGAAATAATTTTAGTTATGGAATAAATTGAAATGTAAGTTAATGTAAGAAATGATGAATTTATTATATCATACATGTTTATTTTTTTTTAATAGCATAGGAAAGTCATTTAATTATTTTTCTCTAACATATAAATGTTATATGTTTTATATGAAATTGAAGAGAAAGAAAAGAAAGGAGAGGACCTAATTGAAGAAAAAGGAAAAGAGAAGGCTAAGGAGTGAAGGAATACATCATCTCAATCTTTTTGTTGTAAGTACTACAAGATTTTTTTTAAAATTAATTTTATTTAGATGTTTATATTGTAGTATAGAATTATTTAGAAATAAAAATGTAATATATATGTATATATTTAAATTTATAAGTAAATAAATAATAATAATAATAAATTATGGAATTAAGAAATTTGAAAAGAAAATTATAATTGGAGAATATAAGAAGTTATATTGTTTGAACATTAAGTAATAATGTTGTGACAAAAATATATGTGTGAAAAAGATGTGATATTTGTGAATTGTGTAATATGCACTAAATTGTAATGATGAATAAATGAGAAATCTTTTTTGAGATATTTATGTAAAGTATTTAAATGTATGAAATTCAGTTTTAATGCCCAAGTAGATGAATTTAGAACTACTAGGATATTAGTGGCATGCCATTAAGGAACTCTAGCGCGCTCTCTGATTATTAGCATGTAACATCCCCTAACCCCGAACCGTCACCGGAACAGAGTTACGAGACATTACCGGACGTATCAGACAACTTATGAATAATTCACTAATAAAATAACATTCATAACATAATTTAATTACTAAATCCCTATATTGAACTATTCAAATCTAAATCTTACATTTAAGTGAAACGAGACTCGTTGAAGTATTCCATTTTTTTTTATGAATTTCGACAGCATTTCTGCTTATTTTTACATAAATCCCCCTGCAATTAAAACCATATCCATTTCAAGCATAACTAATTCAACCAAATTATTTCACACATTCATTTTCTATTCTAAATACCTCTAATCAACTTACTCAACATAATATCAATTTAAATTTATCATTGTACTGATTAAATTGAAATAGATAAACTTTTTTCATTATAATTCTTAGACCTGTGATTCTAATATTTTAAAACATTTAGATTCAAAACATAATAACTTTTATACACATCCTATGTACATGCCACATTACCGAAAGAAAATATACATCACCAAAAAGTTTGCTGAAGTCGGGTTTGGCTTTGGATGCTGGTTCAGTACTTGACTTCTACAACCTGCGCACGGAAGCAACCGTACGCTGAGTATGCATATACTCAGTGGTATCACTATAATTCAGTTTATAATTAAATATATTAAATCACACACATACTTTTACATTACAATTATCATCACTTAATGAACAATTCAATCTTTCATGTTATCATTCAATTATATATATACCATTCTTATTTCTTTATTTCAATTCTCAACTTTCACATAGGACATATTATTCAAATATAGTTTTATCAATAGATTTATTTCATTTATCCCTATTAACTTGATTCGGACTCGGCGGATACACGGATTCCAACCAACACACCAGTACGGCACATAGTGCCTCATCGGCCGAAGCCGGAACAGTAACAGTAACAGTACGGTACACAGAGTACCTCATCGGAACAAATCCGAAACAGTAACAGTAACAGTATTCGACACACAAAGTGTCGAATCGGTAACAGTAATGGTAACAGTAACAGTAGTCTGCACATAAGTGCCTGATCAGTAAGCCGGCAAAAACCCGTACTCTTCCATATCCTATGGCATGCCAACTATATCCGACTAGCCCGACTAGTTAATAGGGTATTTAAATCATTTTTCAGTGTAATTTCCATTTCGATTCAATATTAATTATAATTTATTATTTTGATCAATTTTCATAGTAATACAGTAATTTACTTCATTAGAAAATTTACAGTTCAATGCAATATACGTAACATTATTCAGTAATTTCACAGTTCAATTCGGTATTCAATACAATATTCAGAATCCAATAATTCAGTTCAGTATCAATCTCAATTTTAATACCCAATCACAAATTTTATTATTTCATTAAATACTTACCTTAAAATACTTACCACATATTCATATTAAATTAAACACATATTAATTATAAAGCTTGAGTTATAATGATACAAACCAGAATTCTTTTCGGATTTAATCCTCGACGATATTTCCTTTTCCTTTTTGGGCCGATACTTCAGGCTCGATATTAGCTACGAACAATTAAAATAATTTCACAATTATTAGCATAACACAATTTAAATGCTGAAATTTTCATCTAACTTTTACTTTAATTCCAATTTAATCCCAACTAAACCTATATATTTTTCTTTCTCAATTCATACCTTTTTACTACTCAATTTCTTACCAAACTCACATCTAACTACTTAATTTTTATCATATTTTCATGATTTCGAATTTATTTCAATTTAATCCCTAAAACTCAAAACTTATACCTTAGTTTACAATTCAATCATTTATTCAACTGTAATCAAAATTTCTATCAAATAAACCCCCAATTCCATCATTTGTTCAACATAAACCCTACCCAAAAATCTATTAACTTTCGAAATTTCAACTTAAATTCAAGAGTATTTCACTCTAAGATTCTAAAAACATCAAATTTATAAGAAAAGGACTTGATTAAACTTACCAATTTAATTTTGAACCTTGAAACCTAAATTTTCCTTTTTTTCTTCTTTCTCCCCTGTTTCTTCTCTGTTTTCGTTTTCATTTCTGTTTCTTTTAACTTATTTGTTTCTTTTATATAATATAATATAATATAATATAATAATAATATAAGAATATAATATAATATAATATATTTAATTATTAAATAAATATATATATTTTAATCAATAAAATCTTTGATATTTTTCCACGTTAAACCGCCTCAGTTGTAGGAAATGGTTTAATTTCCTCTTAAGTCTTTCTAGTTTTTCTTTAATCTATAATTAAACTTTTACCCTTATTCAATTTAATCCTTTTTACTAATTACTCTAAATTAAGCTAAATTTACTTAATTAAAACCTAATTAAACACACTACTAGACTCATAAATATTTTTAATAATTATTTTCGAACTTATTTCACTAAGACGGAGGCCCGATAATACACTTTTCCGGTGCTCACGGATTTTGGGTCGTTACATAGCACATTAGTGCTCTCCGTTCTATTATTAGCACGTTAAGTGCTCTCTGTTCATTTGTGCATAATAATGCACTTCTGTATTTGTTCCGTATATCCAGCGTGTTCTATTAAGTCTACTTTGGGCTAAAGTTATAAGTTGTAAACCAAAGCGAATTATCAATGTACTAAGGTAAGTTTTATAACTTATATAATAATAAATTAAATTTTGTTAATATAAGATACAGCTAAAGAAATTTATATGCATATAAATATATATTGATCAAATGGGATTATAATATTTTAATAGGATTTATTTGCCTATTTATTCTTGTAGTGCTTACTAAGTCTTCACTGGCTTAACGCGTTTAATTTTAACGCGTAGGTACAGTTAGACTCGAAGAGGTAGAGTCGGCTAGAAGATCTCTCATCTCATCACATCTTTAAGAGCTTCATAAGTAGGTACCATGTTTTGAAATTAAAAGTGGCATGTATATAGATGTTATTTTGATCACATCGGAATGTTACAAGACTTTTGTTGTAAATAAAAATGGAAATTAGTCTTTTAATGTTTATACTAATGAAATGGTACAAAAGTTTATATAGTATATATGGTATTGGTTGTTTTTGGTTTGAACTTGCAGGGGGTTTTATACAAAATAAGCAGAAATGCTGCCGAAATTTTGAAAAAAAAAATCGTTCCACTCCTAATTCGTATTTTGGGCCTCGAGGGTCTATTATAAAGATTTAAAAGTTAAACTATGCTATGAATGTTATTTATTTATGAATTATTTCTAAGTTATCCAATATGTCCGATAATGCTCTGTAACCCTGATCCGGTAACGGTTTAGGGTTAAGGGGTGTTACATGATCGGTTAACGTTGGTCAACTTTCTGTTAGTGTTGGACAATGCTAGTCAAGCTAAGTTAAATTTGATCAACACCCGATCAATTTTTCATTATTTTTTGTTTTCTCATTTTTTGTAAATTTCTACAAAAATTGGTTTTTTTTTTACATTTTTGTATATTCAATTTTTTGAATTTTATAATTTATTAATATCACTTACAATTTTTTTAAAAAAAATTGCCACCGTGTTGTCCCCTTATTTCTCCACGTTTCGCCCCCATACTTGTTCATATCAGCAAAATCTTCAAAACAAATTATGTTAGTATAAAGATCAATTTGTGTAATGGATGTCAACTTTAGAGACTAATATGATCCAAAAAAGATTTTAGGGGTAAATATGAAAAAAGTTGTCAAGTTCAGGGCCCAATCTATATATTAAGCTTTAAAAGAACTAGTAGTGTTAACCATAAGGACTGATTTATGTAATGTATGCTAACCTTAGGGACCAATTTGGTCTAAAAAAAGTTTAAAAACCAATTTGAAAAAAATTACTAAATTTAAGGGTGAATCCATATATTAGGCCAAAAAAGAAAAGGACTAAAAGCTTTAATTTCAATGTCCGGAGTTTTAAATTATTCGAACTTGAAATCAATGCAACTCGAGATTGATATCATAAATCTGAAATAACTTAAATTAATACTAAAATTAGATAACGAAATTATAATTAAAATAACTTTTATAAAATAGAAATTTTAATTATCAAATTTATTCTATTATTTTCATTTTTTAGGGAATTATTTTCATTTTTAGTCCAAAGTTAAATTTTAATATCTATTTGTATTATTTCTATCTTTGCTATAATAAAATTCTAGACGGAGCTCAGTAATTAAATTATTAAAATACCCTAATAGTAATAAATCAAATAAGCCAAATTTTAAATAATAATTTTATAATATAAAAAACTTTAAAAAATCACTTTTAAAAAAAATCCAATCTTTCATTTGAAAATTTCTCCTGATCACTTATAAAAAATGATAATGTTATAATATTGATTTATAGCACTGTATGTTAACATATTGTGATTTAGTTTTTGAAAGGAAATTTTAAAAATGTTCTAAATATATTTTATTTAAAAAATATTCATATATTTTTAATAATTAAATTTTAACAAAAAAATAATTTTTTATGCCTCATATTGTTAGTACTTTTATCAAATTTCACTTTCAATTATTTTAACATTATTTTAATATTATTTTTTCGTACTTTAAATACATGTCAAATTGAAATTTGATGTCACTTAGCGCACGAAGGTGGTAAAAATCAATTCAAATAAAAAAAAAAGTGTAAGTGTTTATTTATTGATATAATAATAAATTTCTCTTTTAATATTTATTCATTTGTTATTTTGGTCCTTATTTTTTTTGGTTATTTTGAGTGTCAACCTTTAAAATTTAATTTTGTTTAATTTTGGAATAAAAATTAATTGAACTGTTAAAATTTTAAACACATTGATGTGGCCACTCGTGTGACAATTCACGTATAATTCATAAAATTAAAAAAAATTAGTAATTTTTTAAAAAAAATTTATTCATGTTAATAGTGAAGTATACGTAAAATACAACATGAACTGCCATGTAAATTTTTTTTAATTTCTTTTAAATAAATTATTTGCTCTCGAGACACTAGATAATTACAAATTTTCGAGAAAAAAAAAACCTGAGATTAACCCGATTCGATTTAAAAGGAAAAATACTATCTACAATAAATAACTATAATAACACTTATTATTATATCCGTAAATTCAATAAATACATTTTATCAAAAATTAAATTAATTTCCTATGAAATTAACTTTTCAATGAAACAATTTTGTACAGCAACTTTGAAAATTTATCAAAAATTATAAAAATTAAGTTAAATATTTAACCAAGCATGAAATTAAAATATGTTGAGTCTAGTTCTATATAAAAGAAACGGTGTAATAAATAAAATTTAATATTATGAAATAAATAAATTTAAGTGAGACAATGTCAGACTGATTTCGAGTGTCCCTATTTTGATTTTGAAAAAGTATTAAAATCTGTCAAAAAATAATTAGGAGCAAATATATGTATGCATAAAAAGATTAAAGAATCTATCTTCAATAGTAACAAACCACAACATTATACGATATCAATACTATGAGATATATAATTTTTAGTGGAGATGAGTCAAAGCTGCCTAGCAGCAGAACAATAGAAGATTTGAATAAAAAATTGTATTAATTGGCTTGATTTAAAATTTCTATCACAATTTTTATTTTAAGGACAAGATGTCAGTTTCAAAAATTTCAATCAAAACTTAATTATCAATTTCAATGAATGAGATATAAATAAAAATGTGATAGTTGCATAGTGGACGGTACTATTTTGAATTTTTAAGATTTATAGACTAAATTGTAAATGAAACAAAAGTATGTTAAAATATGAAAATCGTGAGATAAATACCAATGTGAATAAAGATCCTAGTTAGTCAAGAAATTGTAGAAGAAAGATTAAGCTATTGAAAATCTTGATGTTCAAATTTATATCTTCATATAATATTAAATAGTGGACTAGAATGAAAGAAATGTAAAAGAATAATAGAATCGTGAAATAAAGTATTCATGATTAATTATTGTGAATTTGGTATCGTGGAATGCCCATGTAGACTAGTATTGAACTTCATAACTACCAATACCTCTGCTTCAGGTCTTCGTATTTTCATTGTCATAACCACGAAAGGGTTCCGAATAACCTCCAATCGAAACCAAGTTATAATGAATGTTTGGAAATGTTTTGAGAAGTCTTAAATGAGTTCAATATGATTGGAATTAAATGTAAAAAGTAATCTCAATAATTAAGTGATTCAATGCTTAAATGTGAAAATCGTTGCTTGGGTTATCGGGTAAACTCGGATAAAGAGTGTTACACTGACCAATCACCTCAAATAGTCCTTTCACATCGGTACCAATAGTGCTTTTAGCCGGCAATCCATCGTTCTACCACCTACACCTAGGGTTGAGTAAAAAAATTGACCAAATCGAAAATCGATCCAAATCGAGGTATTTGGACGGGTGGAATGCAATGTCAAAAACTACAGTGACCCAAAACCGAACCAAAATTTTTTTATATTTAAAATAATGAAAATATTAAAAATTCTTAAAAAATTATTGTTTTTTTTTTAAAGATTTATGAAAAAACCATAAATTTTTGTCAAATAATATTAAAAAGCTATAAAACGAAGGTCATTTTATTAAAATAATTATAAAAAATAAAAATAAAAATTAATATGAAAAAATTGATGATCGAACTAAATTATGATAGACGATTCAAAAAATCTAAAAAATCGAACTTAACCGAATCGATATCTTCCCTACCAACACACCTATAAAATAAGCCACCTAATGACTCAAACCCATGCGGAATCAACTTCTATAAATACCTCATTTCAACACTAACATAAAAGGAGCATAAAAGGACACACAAGAAACCATCTATATAGCCCTCATTCTACTAAAACTCCACCTGTAAATCTTACAATGAGAACCATCACTATTATCTGCCCAACACTTTATATAACTTGTTATATTAAAATATATACACCAAACTTCATTGTCTTGGCATTTTATTATCTTATTATAAGAAAATTTGTGCAGTGATAAAATAAAAAAGATTTAGATAAAAATTTGAGTGGTGAAACATTTTCTTAAAAATTTTAAATTTATTTTTAAGATACAAAAAATCATGAACGACGAAAAAAAATAAGGTTATGAAAATAACATTATTGAATATTTTATAAATATTGTATATTTTTTTCTTCAAACTGTCGCTTAATGTCTATGTTTCTTCATTTAGTGTCTATGTAAATTATGTTTCATCAAAGTATCATTTAGTGAAGAAACATAAGTTATGTTATAACAACATTACATAAAATTATTTTTCTTCACTTCCAAACTTTTTTTAAAGTAATGTTATTGGAATAAATTACTTTAGATGCAAATAATAATTAATAGAATTATTTTAAAAATAAAAATAATTATTATGTATAAAGTTATTTGTACCACCATACTCAAGTCCAATAAATCCACTTATTGAGTGAGTTAAACATTCAACTTAATTATTTAATTAAATTCTTTATAATGTATATTTATTAGCAAGATGAGATTACTAACACACTTATTTTTGAGGTGGTGATGTGTAGGGTGGAATATAAAAAATCTACAGTACGGCCGTTTCGAGTATTATTTTGAAATTTGGTAGTTGTGGAGGTGTTTAAGAAATGGCTATTGTGACATCTTACCAATATTATCAGGGTTAATTGTTTTTGTTTTTTTAATGGGCTGAAGTGATGGCAATATGGATGGCTTTTGAGGGATCGGTCAAAATGGCTTCGTTGGGTCATTGAGTCAAATGCGAAACTCTTTGAGTCACTGATTCAAGAATAATGCAGAAAAGTTTTATTTATGGCAATTCCATTTGCAGAGAACTGCAATATATACATGTGAACTTAACCAATACACATGAAATCTGACAAGAAATCACTAAACACAATAAATTATGTGATACTTATTGCTGTACTGATCACTGCTTTCATCCAAGAAAAATTCAAGCATTCATATGTTTTTGAGTAACTTATTGATCATTTCTGCTCTCTGTTTCATTTCTGCTCTCTGTTTCGGATTCTGCGGTGTCTTCTTTGTACTTGTACCATGAAGCACAAAGCAGATAGACAACGAAGTTAAGTGTGCTGAGAACTGCTAGGAACCAATAGAAGAGATTCAGATTACTCTCGTTCAAGTCATCACCCTCTATCCACCCTTTCTTGCTTGGGGCGATCTTCTTGGTGACTGCGTTCATAATGTCGACGAAGGCGGAGCTCAAGAAGTAGCCGAATGATAGCGACAGCCATGCGAATGATGTAGCCAGCGATTTCATCCCCGAGGGAGCTTCCTTGTAGAAGAACTCCATTAGTCCTACAATGGTGAACATGTCTGCTAGTCCAAATATTCCGTATTGGAAAGATAACCAGAATAGACTAATAGGGTTGAATGGATCTTTTATGGACTGATCCCTCCTCTTAACTTCGATTATGCCGGCCACACCCATTGATATGATTGAGAGAATAAGTCCGACACCTACTCGTTGAAGCTGTGTAATTCCGGATGGATGTCCAGTGATTTTTAGAGCAAAAGGGACAACAACAAACTCGTAGATTGGTATTAAGAATGTCATGAAAACTAGAGGAATGATTGGTATCGATGCCGGAGGGAATTTTTTTCCGAAAATATGTTGATCCATGAAGACCCCTTGGAGCACCGAGAATGTCTGCAATTGTGCCAAACATGTGTTCATTATAATGGTACTGGCTAAGATGGGCAACATCCTTGTTAAAACCTTGACTTCCTCCACTTGTGTCACTGTGCAAACTTTCCATGGCTGTGGAAAAGTCTCTAGAGGGACAATGGCAGCCTTGTCTAGTAACCTGGTTTGGTTATTAATTACAAGAAATGTATTAAATTATTGTCAAGAAGAGTACTAGATGAGTTTCTATGAAGTGAGATTAACTAGTTCATGGTATTTCACCTGAACTGATTAGTATGAGGGAGTTTTTCATCATACTGATATTTGTCTTTATCATTCATCTCGAAAAGTTCGACGGGATTTTCCGGTAATATTAATCTTCTGTTCTTGAATGCAACCACTATAACCTGAAGAATCAAACAATTGATTCTTATATCAGAGTGGCATATACAAATATATACAATATATAAGAACAAGGGAGAGGAAGGAAACCTGTGCTATTCTCAGTAGAGGGCTGCTCCGAAGAGGTGGATAGTGATAAAATGGCTTTCCGAGGGCAATGGCAATGAATCCAACAATGGCAGCCATAGTTCCCATGAAGAAACCCCAGTACCAATCCTTGTTTATGCTGACCCAAACGACGAATGAGACGCCGATCATTGCTCCAAAAGTGGTGCTTAACATGTACCAATTGAAATAACTTCCAAGCTGCTTTGCTCCCTTTGGATCCTTGGAATCAAACTGGTCAGCACCAAGAGCCGGAAGAGCACCCTTGACTCCACCTGTACCGATAGCCAATATCGAAAGTGAGCCGTAGAACATCAACGCTATGCCACCTTTGATACAACTTTTCTCGCAAGTAATATCCGGACGCAGGTCTTTTGAATAAGCCTGGATGGTCACCATTGACAAACCCTGCAATAAAATTAGAAAGCAGAATTGATAATTGAATTAGATTTGAGGAAATAAGCTGAGCACAGCAAATGCTTGAATTGTCAGTGAAAACTTACTATTACTTCCAGTGATCCAAATATCAAAATCGTATACAGTCGGTTCAAGTAAGTGTCCGAAATGAAGCCTCCTAACAGTGAAAGCAAGCATACTGATCCCAAGAAGTTTGTGAGAGTATTTGAAGAAGTTGGAAGATCAAATTTCAATAAGTAATGAAAATAGATAACCATGCTAACCATGTTAGCAACAAACCCGATATTCTCAAGGGCCCCAAGAGCTACAAAGTCAAAAGGAAAAAAAAAAAAAAAAGAACATGTATGAGTTAATCATTTAATTACTTCTTCATCAAGTTAATGTTGTAAACCCTAGTTTGGGATATGAGTTTTAAGATTATTTATTACCAAAAACAAAACAGCAAGCTCTGAATCCACCTTTCTTTCCATCCTGAATTAAAAACAGAAAAAGAAACAGAAAAAAAAAAAAAGAGACTAGGCTTAGTGCGTAGTGAATGATGATGGAACAAGAAGCAAGTGAAATAGAGTAGGAATCACCATTTTTGAAGCTTGAGAGGTTGGAATGAAGTGGATCAATGTTGTTTTGATGAAGACAAGGCATGGAGACTGGTCTTTATAATAGAAATGGCAAGAAATTCTAGACCCCAGCTTTATTGTTGAAGCCGAATACTCCATGGACAGTTATATTCCTCATTTTGGAAACAATACCAATTGTTCCCCTGTACCTGTGATTATTTCTACTATTTATTCCACAATTTAAATTTTGCTGTTTATATATAATTATTTTTACGTAGGATGCATATTCAATGTAGGAATATGAAAATGAAAAATGATTGTTTAAATACATAAAAGAGTTTATAAAAGAATAAACAATACATATGTGTGGAATACATACTATATCTATATATTATTGATTTGCTTAACACGCAGACAATGAAAGAAATGTACAACTATGGTAATATCTGCCTGTCGGGATTTCCATCAAAATTATATTATTGGTAATCGAAAACCCAAGTCTCCATTGTTGCGTCTGTTTTTTTTTTTTTTTTTTCATGCAGAAAGAGACAATACTTTAGAGTTTTGCAAGCAGGTATTCTTGTCTTATTAACCGTCTCTAAGATAAAAAAATGTTCAACAGAAAAAAACATCTCTTATAAAATAATAGCAATTTTTTCCATTTTCTGAGGAATAAAGAAATTAGAACTACAACATAAAGCTAAAAAGGATAACTTGAATGCATCTTTCAACGGGATCCGTGGCGCAATGGTAGCGCGTCTGACTCCAGATCAGAAGGTTGCGTGTTCGATTCACGTCGGGTTCAATCTCCCGATAATGGATATATTTTTAATTTTTTTGGATTTGGACTGCATCTATTTTGGGCTATGGCGTCAAAGAAGGCTGCTAAGACTGAAAGTAGGTTTCTTAAAGTTGTTTTCCTTCTCAATCTCACAGCAATTTATTAGTATTATTATTACACTTCCAAACACATCTAGTAATTATATATTTTTAACATTTGTAACTCTAAAAAAAAAAAAAAACCATTTTTGTAGTAGTCCAGGAACATTTAGTGGAACTCCGACGAGCAAGCAACTTCACCACCAATCTCAGCCGTCGCAGCTGCAATCTCTTCAACTGGGCGTCGCCTCTCGATTTTTTGAAATCTCGCACTGCTTCACTCTTCTTTTTCGACTGTTAGACACTATTAGTTTTGCTATAAGTGTTAGATCCTAGATCTTCACATTCAACCAAACTCCGCCATTGCCACCTCACACGGAGCTTTTGCTACTGTTGTACGAAGAGAGAGATCTATGAATTCTCCAAATCAGTTCCCTAAATTCTAACCCCAAAAGAAAATGGGCCCTCCGAAGAAACACTTCGTCCCTTTCCTCCTCCTCCTTGCCTTCTGCATCCTCCTCCTCCTTTACTCGCCTCGCCCAAATTCCATCTCTACCCAATTCCCTCTAAATCCCCACTCTATCGCCACCAGTACTGCCACCTCTGCCTCCGCCTCCTCAACCTTTTCCCTTACTATCAAAGTCCTTACTTTTAACCGTCTCAACTCCCTCACCCGCTGCCTCACCTCCCTTTCAAAAGCCCACTACCACCCCGATCACCCAGTCCACCTCCACATCTTCGTCGACCATTTCCCGAACCAAACCCAATCCAACATCGACCTCAAACTTCAGGAGTCGCTTGGAATTCTGCGGTTTGTCGATGGGTTCCAGTGGAAGTGGGGTCAAAAGGTCGTTCATTACAGAACCACCAATGTGGGTCTTCAGGCTCAATGGTTAGAAGCCTGGTGGCCTACTTCTGATGATGAGTTCGCCTTTGTTGTGGAAGATGATTTGGAGCTTTCACCACTGTTTTTTAAGTATTTGAGGGCTTTGATCTTGAATTATTATTACAATGCTTCCAATTTTAGTCCTTTTGTTTATGGAGCTTCCCTTCAGCGCCCAAGGTTTGTTCCAGGTACCATTTTCTTCTGCTAGAGTTTTTTTTCTCTTTTGATAGTTTATGTGAATTTTTTTCCTTAATTAGAAATAAATTATTGTTACAGTTTGATGAACAATTTTGAAGTTCCTATTTATTTGAATTATCTGAATTTTGGGTAGTAATGACTGGATTTATATGAATTGGAAAAGAAGATAAATTCGACCCCATAATTTAAACTTGCTTTGTCATAACTGGGGCTTCCAAAGTGAAATTTTCATTTGAAGTTTGGACATCTCATATTATAAGCAAACGATATTAAAGGGAAAAAGATGTAATCCTCTTAGGTAACAAATTACACCATTTTATTTTATAATGAATAATTATACCATAAATTAATATTACATTTAGTTTTCTGTTCAGTTTTAAAAGACTATGCTTTTGCTTCACGGTTTCTTTTTCAAAATGTAAAAAGAAAATAGTAATAACATGCAAGTAACGATCTAGTAGAGAGGACTAATCCACTTCTTGTAAAGTGTGTTTGCTTCTGGTGTTTGTCTGTGTCGTCATGGTCAACTATGTGACTACCAAGTGATTTAATAAGAAGAAACTGTTATGAAAACTACATTAATTTTCATATAAAAGCACATCTCATTCATGCATATGTAATTCATTTTTCCCTGTTTGGTTTGATGGCTGAGATCTTACCCTTGAAGATCTCTTTAATGATATAGTTGTGACTTGTCTTCTGTATTATCGTTGGATTCTTAATTGGTTTTGCCCGCTTGAGTTTTAATCATATCCGTAGTGGGTTTTTGTAATTCATGCTGATGCAAATTGTGCGAGGCATATGTTTGCTTCTTATTTTGTTACCATCCATGGCAAGAATGTCACCCCAACTACCACTAATACATGATCGTAATTTCTGTTTTCTCTTTTAGAACTTTCAACATTCCCTCCCTTATTTTTGCTTGCATCTCCAGGTAAACATGGAAACAAGATGCTACTGGAGAAGACCTCTGGTCTTTTCTTGTACCAACTGGTTGGAACCTGGGGCCAGCTTCTCTTTCCAAAGCCTTGGAAAGAGTTTAGGTTGTGGTATGATGATCACAGGGCAAAAGGCATCAAGCCATTTCTTGATGGGATGGTAACTTTTTAGTTTTTTAGCTCTTTCCTTTGTTTTACCTTGTTCAGATATTTGGTGTTTATTTTCAATCTATTAAAATCTAGAAGCTATACACAGATTTCCACGGGTTGGTACAAGAAGATGGGAGAAAGAATATGGAGTCCTTGGTTCATTAAATTCATTCATTCTCGTGGCTATTTTAATATCTACACAAAATTTCCAGATGAGAAATCACTTAGCGTCTCCCACAGGGATGCTGGTGTTAACTATGGAAAGACAGCTGGGCCAGATTCTCAACTATTAGATGAAAATTCTCTTGATTTTGATTTTCCGGAAATGAAATCTTTGAGTACTATGAAGAAGTATGATTTCTGTTTCAGGGAAGTAGTTGCTGGAAGAATTGTATGGTCCTTGAATGATCTTGGATCTATTCTTCCCTCTGTGCAGAAAAAGGAAGCTGTTTTGCTTGTCAGCCTATTTGGGGTGTCGGAGACAGTTACTAGAAACCTTCTTTGCCATTTTGAGAGGCTAAATATTTGGAATTACATTTTCATCGGTCCTGCAACTGACTTTCTGTTTCATCTTGCTCAAAGTGGACATCCTGTGATTGATGCAGATGGATTTCTTGAAGATATCAAATCATTCAAATCACTGAGAATTCAAGAGTCAAATGCTAGGCTTATCAAAGAAATTCTGTTGAAGGCTTATGTTGTCAAAAAAGGTTTAGAATTGGGTTATAATACTTGGGTGGTGGATGGAAACATGGTTTTTGTTGATAATGAAATTTTTCTTGATCCCATGGACAACTTTTATGCAGGGGAGAGCTTGGACCTCTTCTATGTCAAGAACTCACCTTCTGCTCACAAAATTTGGACTCATGATTTTCTACATGATGTTGCAGCTATGGGGGATAAGATTGCACTTCCAAGTGATACCGTAAATTTTGCATCTGTAATGGCAAAACTGGTGGGACAGAAAGGAATCAGATTTAAGCGCATTGATGAGAAAAGCTTTGGCATGAAAATTGGTAACCAAAATCTCAATCAAGCATTGGAAACTAATAAAAAGGTGGTTTACTGGTTCAGAGAGTTAGATATGAATTCCATTCAGAAGCATCTTCAAGAAATGAATCTATGGGTCATAGATAATGACTCTTCCTGCAGAGCTGTAGTTTGTCACAACTCATAACAGTCACAGCAATCAGTTAGTAGTTTAAGCATGACAACACATTTGATCACTTTTGATATATGTGCTTGGAATGAATATGATTATGCAAAATGAGTTCCAAGAGATTTTTTAGAGATTCATGTATTGGCAAAAGAAGTTGATGGATCTAAACATGTTAAGCAACATAAACACTAGATTGGAATATGTATGAATCTTTTAAACTGTGCAAGTTGAGTTTCAGGAGGGCAAAGCTTTGGAATTTTTTTGGAATTGATTTGTGAGTCTCCTCAAATTCTTTAGAGGCAATTTGGTTCAATCTGTTTTAGATAAAGTAATAAATTTTCTGTTTATTCTCTATAAAGAAATATGTTCATATATTTATTGTTCTTTTGAGTTCTTTTTAAGTTTTTTTCTCTTTTAGTGTTAGCTCTTCATTTCCTAGTCCCTTCCTTCTTGCCCCATATAATTGACATGCAAATTTTATTATTGACTTACATTCATTTTACTATCTTGAAAATTAGACCCATCAATTGGAACTTAAAATGCATTGCTCTCGTCTCAGAGAAGCCCCAGAACTACATCTGTTTCAAGGCTACAAAAAGAATAAATATTGATTTTAAAGAATTTTGAAGCGATAGGAAGTTGGTGTTGATGCAAAGGCAGGTGAGTGAACATGTAAATTCTGATTTTCTCGTTCTTTTTCTCTTCCATCTTGACAGTTGCAGGCTAAAACTGGGCAGATAGGAGCTCCTTCAGCATCAAATACTGTCCAAGGGGTAGTCCCGCCAGGCTTGGTTGACAGTAATCATGATCAGATTCAGGCACCGGTTTTTGATCAATATGGGCACCAGCACGCCATTGTTCCTTCCCTGCCTCAGATGGGTGCCATGGAGTGCTGAAACATCCTTTGCTCACTGTATAGGGCCAAATGAGTGTGTCCATGCTGACCCTACTCCCTCTCACTTCCCCATTTTCACATTCCTATCCTTGACAAATACGCCAAAACAATCTCATCAAATGAACTGCCAATGTATAAAAAATGGCCATAACAAAATTATACTATATCAAGCAAGCCATAAGGTTGGATTCAATCTCTCCATTCTCTCTCCAACAACAAAAGCATGAACTTGTTCTTGGATATGAACCCAACTACAGCCAGGTTTCTTCCTTGCGCCCCTCAATTTCATCATTTCCTTAACCCTATTTGCCTCATCCCATTTCCCTGCTTCGGCAAACATGTTTGAAAGCACAGTATAGTATCCGGCATGCTGGGGCTTTAACTTAAACAAATTCTCAGCAGCCCAACATCCTAACCCAACATTTCCGAAAATTCTGCATGCTCCAAGTAAAGCACCCCAAATATTAGCATCTGGGGTAATTGGCAAGCTTTTAATAAGTTGTTCTGCTTCTTCCAGTAGGCCAGCCCTGCCAAGAAGATCAACCATACACGCATAATGCATCTCTGTTGGCTTAAATTTCTGAGCTTTCATTGCTTCGAAGTATTTCCTCCCTTCATCAAGTAATCCTCCATGACTACAAGCTGATAGTATTGCAATATATGAAACTGAATCATACTCAATGCCTGCTTCCTTCATTGCTTCAAAAAAACTGATGGCGAGGTTTAATTCACCTAGCATTCCGTAACCTAAAATCATAGTATTCCATGAGGCAACGTCCTTGTGTTGAATCTGGTCAAAGAGCTTCCTAGCCGTGTCAATTTCTCCACATGTAATGTAGAAATCCAATAGGGAATTAGCAACAAAGAGATGAGTGTGAAAATGCTTTCTCACTGCCAGTCCATGGATCTCTTTGCCTTGCTTGAATGCGGCTTGGTTTGCACAGGCTGATACAACACCCATGAATGAAACTACATCATGCTTCAAGCCAATGAGCCCCATTTCTGAGAATAAACCCACAGATTTTGTCCATTCACTAGTTTGAGAATAGCCTACAATCAAAATATTGTAAGAGATTTCATCCTTAACTGAGTTGTTAAAGACATTTTGAGCAAGATTTAGGTATCCACATTTTGCATACATGTCTGTCAGAGCATTAGAAACGAACAGATCATGGTTGGACCCGAGACGTATTGTTCTACCATGAATTTCTTTTCCATTTCGAAGAAACCCTACCTGTCCACAAGCTGGCAGAACATTTGTTAAGGTGATAGAATCTGGAACCTCGCCATGAGCCTGCATTTCTCTTAGTAGTTCTATAGCCGCTAATTCAAGCCTATTTTGAGCAAAATTGGCAACCATGGCATTCCATGAAACAACATTTCTTCTAACATTCATGTGGTGAAACACATTTGAAGCTGCACTGGGGTGACCTGATTTTGCATACATATCAATCAATGTGTTTGAAATGAAAACATCATGTTCGATACCAAATCTCAAACTAAAACCATGAATCTCCTTTGCTAAATTGAAAAATTCTAATTCAACCAGCAATGCTATCATACTTGATATAGTGAAGGAATCAGGTTTCAGCCCAACATCCATCATCAACCTAAACATATCCAATGCATCCCTCTTGAGCCCCATGTAAGCTAGACTAGTAATTATTGCATTCCAAGAAACCCCATTTTTATCCACCATTTCATCAAAAACTCGTTTTGAATCATCTGAATTCCAACATTTCCCATATGTATCAACCAATGCATTCCCAATGCTAACTTCAAAATTAAATCCAACCTTAACAACACTCCCATGAATCTGCGCTACCAACCTTTTATCTCCAATCCTTCCACAAACAGGCAACAGAGTGACAAAAGTAACGATATTGGGCTTCATCCCAGAACTAAAATTCATCAGGGAGAAAAAATTAAGAGCCTCCAAGTAAAATCCATTAACCGAAAAAACCCCAAGAACCGTATTCCACGACACAACGTCTCTCTCACGCATTTCATCAAACACTTTCCTCGTTTCCCTCAAACCCCCGCAATTGCCATAAAAAAGCAGAAGGGTATTCCCTACTGAAACATCTTCACCAAACCCAGTTTTAATAACACTTCCATGAATCTCCACACCTTTTTTAAAACAAAAAACATCGGCACATGCCTTGAGAAGGAAAGGAAAAGTATGGACGTCGGGTTTTATTCCGGTTCGAAGCATTGTATTGTAAACATGAAACTGAAATCCGTCGTGCTTAACTCTAGCAATGGATAAAGCACGGATGAAGGTGTTCCATAAGAAAGGTGTTCGAGAATAGGGAAGAGCTTGTTGGAACAGAAGGTGACAAGTTGAAGGGGAACTGAAAGCAGCGTAGCGGAGAATGAGAGAGGCGGAGATGGAAATATCAGTGGGGAGGAGGCCATGGAGGATGGCAAAGGCGTGAGTTTGTTTGGTTTGGAGAAAAGATTTGGACTTGGAGCAGAGGGAGAGGAGAATTTTGGTTAGATTACTGTAATTACATGCCTTTACGTGCATGCTGGTATTGAAATGACATGCAAAATTCCCCTGCTTTATCAAAGGCAGACACCGTTCAGATTATGTTTTTTTTAGACTATTTAAAGAGTTTATATTTTATATATGTAGTATTATAATAATTACTAAAGTGCATAATTCAATTTAATGAAACATGACTCATATACAATCATAGATTGAAATTAAGTTAATAAAAATTATAATGGTAAAGTTGAGATGGTAAAAATTTTAAGTTAAATTATTTATAAAGTTGATTAGATTTCAATGTTACATAATTGAATTGAAATTGATTGATGAATAATATCAACTTAATTAAACTCTTAAATAATAATATATTTATGTAAGCAGAAAAGTTAGTAAATATTATAATTTCATAAATATTTTTCTTATACATTAATCTCTAAATAAATGTGAATTACTTTATTATTAATTGATAATATATAATAAAACCACAATTAGAAGTTATTCTGTGTAATAGAAGAAATTGTCACGTTTAAGGTTTTTTATAATATAAGAACAGTTTGTGGAGTAAAAAAACCTGCATTGGTAGTGAAAAGAATATTAGTCCCCACTGTTGTAGACTCTCCATAGTGTAAATATTTTCTATACATGTTTCCTAACCCAAATACTACCCCTTGCATGGCTTGAAACCAAAAGATTAAGCATTTAAGATTGATTGTTTGAAACCAAAATAATAACAATAATAATAATAATAAGCATTTAAGATCAACTACCTTAACCCCTTAGCCGTTTCAGTAACCACTTTATTCTTAACCTCTCATCCAGTTTCATAAACATCCTGGCCCTCTTCTCATCAAAGGAAAGATACTCACATGCATCAACTATAAGATCATCATCAAATGCCGGAATAGATTGTACCATTTGAAACAGTTCATCCAAGCTCACCCCCTTGCTTTCTGTCAATGTATCAGCAATCCTCCCGATGTTTTCTGCCATAGCACCCATCACGTCTAACATTATATCACTGCTATTGGAACCCACCCATTGTTTGAAAAGTCAAAAAGGGTGGGCACCGAAAGTAGAAAGTAAAATTGGTTGGCAAGTTGGGTTAAAAGTTGGCATGGGATAATTGCAATTTTGGTCCCTAATTGTATAGGGACATTGCAAGTTGATCCTTGAACCTCAACTATAAATAGGCCTAACCATTTCTTACTTTCTTCATCCCACACTTGCCATTCTCTACTTAAGGCAATTGTTCTCTCTCCCTATTTGTAAACTTTCACTTGTATTTTTGGAGTGAAATATATTTGGTAGTGCCCGAGGACGTAGGCAAAATTTGCTGAACCTCGTTAAAATTCTAGTGTTCTTTATTTTTTTGTTCTGCATATTTTGCAAGTGTCATTGTAGTGATTTATTGTGCTATTAAATTAAGATAGAGGGATATTCTGGCTAGGAAAGATCTGGTATGTAAGCGATCCTCGTGATCCACCTCTCTTTCCTGGGAATTGAACTTAGTGTGATTTTTCAGTACAATAATTTTACTCTTTCACACGCTTCCGCGCAACAATTGGTACCAGAGCCAGGTTCGTACTTGGGGAATACGACCGTTTACGGTACTATTCACGTATATGGCACTATTCACGTATATAGTACTATTCACGTATACAGCACTATTCACGTATACGGGACTGTTCACGTATACAGTAGTTGGGACTGAGGAGAAAAATGGCAGCAGCATCGTCATCAGCAAGGACTACTGTGACAAATGCAAAATTTGAAGTAGAGAAATTTGACGGTACCAATAATTTTGGTATGTGGCAGTGTGAGATCCTGGATGTCTTATGTCAACAAGAGCTGGATATAGCCCTTGAAGAAAAACCTGACAAGATGGATGACAAGGAGTGGGCCAAGATTAATAGACAGGCGTGTGGTACAATCCGCCTATGTTTGGCCAAAGAGCAGAAGTACTCCGTCATGAGGGAGACATCAGCGAAGAAGCTGTGGGATACATTGGAAGAAAAGTTTCTAACGAAAAGTCTTGAAAATAGGCTTTATATGAAAAAGAAACTTTTTCGGTTCACGTATGCACCCGGTATGTCGATGAATGACCATGTGAACTCATTTAATAAAATTTTAGCAGACTTGCTAAATTTGGATGAGAAATTTGAAGATGAAGACAAGGCATTATTGTTGTTGAATTCCCTTCCTGATGAATATGATCATCTTACCACCACATTGCTTCATGGGAAAGATTCAATCACATTTGATGCAGTCTGTAGTGCGTTGTATAGATCTGAGACTCGAAAGAAAGATAAAAGAGATCACAGAGATACAACTGCAGAAGTCTTAACAGTAAGAGGTCGTTCACACAGCAGCAAACCTGGTAGAAGGGGTAAGTCCAAAGGGAGACCCGCCAAAGATGAATGTGCCTTTTGTCGTGAGAAAGGGCATTGGAAAAAGAATTGTCCTAAGTTACAAAAGGGCAAGTCTATTTCTAATGCATGTGTAGCGGAACATGATGAGGAGTCAGACTTTAGCTTGGTTGGCATGGCAATGGCATGTCAAACGGATGAGTGGATATTGGATTCGGGATGTACTTACCATATGTGTCCTAATAAGGACTGGTTTTCTAGTCTTGAAGAACTAGAAGGTGGAGTTGTTTTTATGGGCAATGATAGTGCCTGTAAGACAATGGGTGTAGGTACAATCAAATTGAAGAACCATGACGGCTCAATCCAAGTTCTGACAGATGTTCGCTATGTACCCAGCTTGAAGAAAAATCTCATCTCATTAGGGGCCCTAGAATCTAAAGGGCTCACAATCACTTTGAGAGATGGATTACTAAAGGTAGTAGCTGGGGTATTGACGGTGATGAAAGGCACTAGAAGAAATAACTTGTACTATTTAAATGGAAGTACAGTTATTGGATCAACATCAACAGCTTCTGCGGAAGATGCAGATTCAGAGGCTACCAGGTTATGGCATAGGCGATTGGGACATGCTGGTGAAAAAGCTTTGCAGACTTTGGCGAAGCAAGGCTTGTTGAAAGGTGCAAATTCTTGCAAATTGGAATTTTGTGAACATTGTGTTCTGGGCAAGCAGACGAGGGTAAAATTTGGTTCAGCAATTCACAATACGAAAGGAATTCTGGACTATGTTCACAGTGATGTGTGGGGACCTACCAAAGTGGCTTCTTTGGGAGGTATGCACTATTTTGTCACTTTTCTTGATGATTATTCAAGAAAAGTATGGGTGTATCTAATGAAAAGAAAAAATGAAGTTTTGGATGCATTTCTGAAGTGGAAGAAGATGGTGGAGACTCAGACAGGTCGAAAGGTCAAACGACTTCGATCAGATAATGGTACTGAGTACAAAAATGATCCATTTCTACAAGTATGTCAAGATGAGGGCATTGTGCGACACTTCACTGTTCGAGATACACCACAGCAGAATGGGGTGGCAGAACGCATGAATCGGACTATACTGGAGAAAGTTCAATGTATGTTGTCCAATGCTGGATTGGGCAAGGAATTTTGGGCTGAGGCAGTTACATATGCGTGCCATCTAATTAACCGATTGCCATCAGCTGCAATAAATGGAAAAACTCCTATGGAGATGTGGACTGGTAAACCTGCTACTGATTATGATTCTTTACATGTTTTTGGTTCCACTGCATATTATCATGTAAAAGAATCTAAGTTAGACCCAAGAGCAAAGAAAGCATTATTCATGGGTATAACTGGTGGTGTAAAAGGATACCGTCTCTGGTGTCCTGATACAAGGAAGATTGTTTTCAGTAGAGATGTAACTTTTGATGAATCAACCATGATGAAGAACGAGGATTCACAAAAGGACGACAAAACCAGTAGTACTTTGCAGCAGGTGGAGTTTGAAAAGGTTAATGATGATCCAGCTAATATTGAAAGAACAAATGATGAAGAAGTTTCGACCCAAGAACTTCTACAGCAACAAGATTCAATTGCATATAGGAGGCCAAGAAGAGAGATTCGTAAGCCTGCTCGCTTTGACGATATGGTGGCCTATGCACTTCCAATTGCAGATGATGATGTTCCTTCCACTTACACAGAAGCAATAAGTAACTCTGATGGTGTAAAGTGGAAGCAAGCTATGAATGAAGAAATGCAGTCTCTTCATAAAAATAGGACTTGGGAGTTGGTGAGACTGCCCAAGGGAAAGAAGGCAATTGGATGCAAATGGGTATATGCAAAGAAGGAAGGATTTCCTGGTAAAAATGAAATTCGATACAAGGCTAGATTGGTAGCAAAGGGTTACGCTCAGAAAGAAGGAATAGACTACAATGAAGTGTTTTCTCCAGTTGTGAAGCATTCGTCTATTCGAATTTTGCTAGCCTTGGTTGCGCAATACGATCTTGAACTAGTTCAGCTTGATGTGAAGACAGCATTTTTACATGGTGATTTGGAAGAGGAAATCTATATGACTCAGCCTGATGGATTCAATGTTGCTGATAAAGAAAATTGGGTTTGTAAACTGACAAAGTCGCTTTATGGATTGAAACAATCTCCGAGGCAGTGGTACAAGCGATTTGATCAGTTCATGAAAGGGCAAAGGTACACAAGAAGTAAATTTGATCATTGCGTATATTTTCAGAAGCTACAAGAAGGAACTTTCATATACTTGCTCTTATATGTTGATGATATGCTGATAGCATCTAAGAGCAAAGTTGAGATTGAGAGATTGAAGACTCAACTCAATCTCGAGTTTGAGATGAAAGATCTAGGTGAAGCTAAGAAGATTCTTGGCATGGAAATATGTAGAGATAGAGCTCATGGCAGAGTTAGCTTGTCTCAGAAGCAGTATTTGAAGAAAGTACTACAGCAGTTTGGCATGAACGAGCAGACCAAACCTGTAAGTACCCCGTTGGCTTCTCATTTCAAGCTTTCTGCACAACTATCTCCTTCGACGAATACGGAACGAGAATACATGTTGCAAGTTCCGTATTCTAATGCAGTGGGTAGCTTGATGTATGCAATGGTGTGTACAAGACCCGACATTTCACAGGCAGTTAGTATAGTGAGCAGGTATATGCATAATCCTGGAAAAGGACATTGGCAAGCTGTGAAATGGATTCTACGGTATATTCAGAAGACCGTGGATGTTGGATTACTGTTCAAGCAGGATAATACACTTGGTAAAGGTGTTATTGGGTACGTTGATTCTGACTATGCCGGTGATTTGGACAAGCGAAGATCAACCACCGGTTATGTGTTTACACTTGCTGGAGGACCAATAAGTTGGAAGTCTACACTACAGTCTACAGTTGCATTGTCAACCACAGAAGCCGAGTACATGGCTGTAACAGAGGCTGTAAAGGAGGCTATTTGGTTACAAGGTATGGCTAAAACCTTGGGGTTGGTTCAGGAGCATATTAACGTGTATTGTGATAGTCAAAGTGCTATTCATTTAGCAAAGAATCAAGTCTATCATGCACGTACAAAACATATCGACGTACGATTCCATTTTGTGCGGAAAATTATTGAAGAGGGGAAAATTTGTCTTCAGAAGATCAAAACTGCAAATAATCCCGCAGATATGATGACCAAGGTGGTAACAGCAACCAAGTTCGAACATTGTTTGAACTTGATTAATATCCTGCAAGTTTAACAGTTGAAGAAGGCACTATCAAGTATTGTTGTCAAAGGCAGAAAGAATTGTGTGAAGATAAGATTATCCTAATCAAATCTTCAAGGTGGAGATTATTGGAACCCACCCATTGTTTGAAAAGTCAAAAAGGGTGGGCACCGAAAGTAGAAAGTAAAATTGGTTGGCAAGTTGGGTTAAAAGTTGGCATGGGATAATTGCAATTTTGGTCCCTAATTGTATAGGGACATTGCAAGTTGATCCTTGAACCTCAACTATAAATAGGCCTAACCATTTCTTACTTTCTTCATCCCACACTTGCCATTCTCTACTTAAGGCAATTGTTCTCTCTCCCTATTTGTAAACTTTCACTTGTATTTTTGGAGTGAAATATATTTGGTAGTGCCCGAGGACGTAGGCAAAATTTGCTGAACCTCGTTAAAATTCTAGTGTTCTTTATTTTTTTGTTTTGCATATTTTGCAAGTGTCATTGTAGTGATTTATTGTGCTATTAAATTACGATAGAGGGATATTCTGGCTAGGAAAGATCTGGTATGTAAGCGATCCTCGTGATCCACCTCTCTTTCCTGGGAATTGAACTTAGTGTGATTTTTCAGTACAATAATTTTACTCTTTCACATGCTTCCGCGCAACAACTGCTATGCCTCCTCTTTAATGCCTCTTTTGAACGTGATGGTGAAGATCTAGATATTGTCCGCTGAGATGAAACTTGTACGTCATCATCAGTATTATTGTCGCACGTGTCCTCATCAACCATGACCTGCACTGGTACTTCTATAGCCTCTTTGCCGTTTTGAATATTATTTACAACTCTATCACCTGCTTTGGACAAGTGTCTGCCCGCCTGCTCATTGCCAACGATAACATGTAACTCGTTGAAATTATCAATAGCTCGTCCTTGTATGTGGCTCACATCAGGGTTTCTCTGAAAGATATACAGATGAAAACAGCAAATGCATAAAAGCAAGTCAGCCACACGAGTTGTTATTTAGTCATTCAAAATTCATGCATATGCATAGAATTTTTCCTTTCTATCGGGAACCATTCAATTTTAATAAGTACTCTTAAATCAGTTTGGTTAAAAGTTACCTTGATGCACTGTCGCCATTCAGAGTCATTTGCAATAACCGTCTTTTGTCTCTCATCCCATTCAAATCCATGTTGAGAGAGGAGATCTTTCACAAGTCTGTATTTTTTCTTCCAGGTCCCGAGCCGGTTTCTAATATTTTCAGTTGTCAAGTCAAATGGGAACTTTTTGTTTATAATGGAAACAGCAGCTTTAAGCGCCACTTGCTTAAAACTTTTTTGAAGCTTATTTCCAAGAGTCACTTGCTCCACCAGCTGTTCGGTTAATTAGTCCATAATATCTACTTCCCTCTTTCTTTTGCAGCATCACTCTGATTGTAAAACAACTCCTCTGTATCTGCAGCTTCATTATTTGCGACCAAATTTACATCATCATTACTACTATTTAGAGAACTTTCAGGCAGATCTTCACTACCAAAGATAGCACATAGCTCCTTGTAGTTTCTTATGATCCATCGTCGAAAAGACCTGGCATCTGGATTTCTCTTTTCCAGAAAAGAAAGAAAAAATTCAAGAAAGGCTCAAACAGTATATTGAAGAGAAGATTTCTTCATTCAGATCTGCAAAACATCTTTTACCTTAATATATCGATTCCATGCAGAGACATTTGCTATGACCATGGTTTGTGTTTTATCCCATTCAAAGTCACCATGATGCAAGAGCCCCTTCAGAATCTCGTACTGTTTCTTCCATGTCTTCAGACGATTCCTTATATGATCTTTTGTCAAGTCAAGCTGAAACTGCTACTGCATATGCAGCAGGTCTTAGTTTGTTGTCTGATTTACTCTTATTTCTAAGTTTGGCTTGCTCTGCGAGAACCTTGCTGAGACATTGGTCCATCTCATATGTCCACCGCATGTTCTTCACTTGATCTTTGACCTTCATGCTGTTCTGAACAGGGAAGATATCAACAGCCTCTGCAACGTCATTATCGTTGGCAAAGATTGTGCACAAGTTATCATAGTTCTCAATAACTCTTCCACGGAAAGTCGTTGCTTCAGGGTGAGCCTGTAAACAAAGCAGGAAACTAGCCAGATTTTAAGGACGAAAGAAGATGAACTTAAGAGTTTAACAATACAACTCAAAGAAGGCACATTAATTTCTTTTTCAGAAAACATCACATGGATTAACACGCACAAGCACACAAAACTACAAGTATACACTCATGCACATTAAATACCAAGCATGCACATCATCACAAGGCAACGCTGGGATGCATGAAGTAGGAGTAAGATAGACTAATAATATCTATATGCATATCTATTATGTCTATATCAGTCCATGCTTTGTTATTTATCATATAAGATAAATATTAACACCAAATATTTAATTTTCCAATATTAAAGGTCCAATAAATCTTTGATTTTTTGACAGAAATATTCAATGTCAGACCTAACAATAACATAAACTATGCCTAAAAAAACACAATTCAAGCGAATTATGTTCTTCACAATAACTAGTAGGAATAGAACGATATCCAAAAGTGGAGAACAAATTGGCAGAGGAAGAGGACAGGGAATGTTTCTTGAATAGCAATAAGAAGCTTGCGCAAGAAGACATGAAGCCTAATGCAAAGAGTCTTGGCATTCTCCTCTTGAGTTAAGGTGCTTGCATTGACCAGAGAACTAACTCCTTTATTGTCAATGTCATCAAATGCTATGCTCTTTCCTTTCTTCCATGCCTTAAAATTTATATGTTAGATTGAACACAAATAGATCATGATTAATCAAATCTAGTATTAATTTCTACAATGATCAGCCTAAAACCCTCAACTTACCAATAAATTATTTAAAAACTGTTATTGAAATATTTATCAACAAGTTATCTTCTCAACTCACCTCTTATCTTAGTGTAATCCCCCAAGACACCACCACCAAACTACTTTCAGGCCTAAACCACATGACATTCTCAATAACATAAAACCCTTAGTTGGGTCTCGTCGTTCACATTATTATAAGTTCGTGATGGGGCATTGACCTAAAGTCAAGGGCAATTTGAAACAGTGTGTAAATGTTTCCTTCTCTTTTTTACTTCTTCTAAGACTTTTCAAAGGTTAGTAATTAAAAAAGAAAGGCAGTGTTAACATGCATGTAAATTGTAATGTGACTAGTAAATAAAAGCATTTTACTGTATCTGCAAAAACCATATATCAGGATTTATAATGCATTTGAAGCAGGTAGGCTTTATAACCTGGAATCACCTACTACTTAACTTCTTAAAAGATTTAAGATGGAATATACTATACAAAATCTTTTGTTTTCCGACTGACATTGAAGCTTTGGAAGAATATGTGCTTGTAATAGGACAAAGGTATCTAATACATGTAAAAGTTCTACTTAAAGTGGACATACCTTGACATAGTTGGTCCATACTGAGTCATCTGCAATGATCATCTTCCATGTTCTGTCCCATTTGAAACCAGGATGAGACAACAGATCCCTTAAAGTGCCATACTGCTTCTTCCAAGTTTTAAGCCGATTCCTAATGTGATCTTTCGTCAATTCAAACCGAACTCTCTCATTTAAGGTTGACAGAACAGTGCCATATGCCTCTCATGGTAAGGCATTATCCATTTTATGCCTCAACTTGACTTGAGAACCAACAAGCACCCCGATGCTGAAATTCTTGAGCTCACTTCCATATACTACCAGAGACTTACCAACGAAAGAGTCATCTATGACTCAACTTGTTTACAACCCTATATCAACCTATGTCATCTAAGCTCTTCATTTCCTTTAAAGTACTCATGTAACGTGTACAACACCTATGTCTGATGCATATTCGAACATAGATACCATGAGATGATATCCAAATATATAGAAAATTTTAGAAACCAAGAAAAAAAAAGTGTACTCGTGTCTGGGTAGCATAAAGTTAAACTATGAACACAAACACATGTTCAAGGCCTCGAGCCAATTTTTTCAGTTTGAAGTTTTACATGAATTATTTAAAAATAATAATCATCACATTATTCGTTTACATTACTTCACACTGGCAAACACATAAATAATTGAACAAACTTAGAATTCCTACAAATAAATACGAAGTATAAACAAGACAGAGAAAAAGAGGGAGTTTGGGCAAATGAAAATCAAAGGTAAATTCGAAAATTCCTAATTTTATAAAGTCGCCATCACCAATTAATACGATCTAAATAGTGAAATTTCTATTATTATTAAACTATAATTAACCATAAAGTGTACAATTTTAAGCTCTCTGTAAAATGTTTTAATTAAAGTAAATTAAAAGAGAAGATAGAAGCCTTGTCAAATTACCTGCAATTGAGTTAGTTCTTTTTCTTCCTCCGCGGCTTCTTTTTACGGCGATGGCGAAAATTCTCACCCTATATAGTAATACAAGTGATTTATTATTTTAGTTGCTTCGTAGAATTTAAGTTCCTTTTGAGTTCTTTTTTATTACTAAAATTTATATTCCATAATTATTTTTATAAAATAAAAAATAATAGATTCGTCAAAAAAATATAATACATTACAAATAATAATAAACTAATAAACTCATTTTCCATTTAAATGCATTTTCTGTTATTACTGTAGTTCTTTTTTTTTTTTTAACACGTAACAATTGCAAATAATTTGAGTGCTCAAAAACTCAAATGTTGAGATCTGATTGATGTATGTTTTTACCAGCAAGTCTGCTAGATTTATATGTGAGTGGATAATTTCTTATAAGTTAAATCTATTTATAAATCCAATATAAAACAATAAAAAGATTAACCATTTACATGAAATAAGAATAATTCATCTGCAGTATAGGTGTTAATCAACATAAACCGGATTTCTTACAGTATCAATATCTGTTGGATTTCAACTTATTTAAATATATTTGTAAATAGTAAACTTAGGTTCACTTATACAATTATTTTTTTAATTATGTTGTGTTTTATTAGAATTATTTTTTCTTTAGTTCAATTTTTAAATTTAGTAGATATTTGGTTGTAATTATCATTTCAAGATATTGTATTGTTAAGCTCGAAATAAGTTACTTAACATCTTTTTCATAATAACTATAATTATTTGAAACAATTGTTATTTAAAATCATCGTTATTTGTAAATAATTATGTTCAAATTAAGGCTTTAGTTAAGAACAATTGTCATTTAGTATAGCGGTCCTTTGAGTATAGTTGTTCGAAACAACTAAATTCAAATTAAGGTTTTAATTAAGAATAATTGTCATCCAGTGTAACTATCATTTGAGAACAATTCCTGTTGAGAACAACTAAAATTCAAAATAACTCCAATTTAGAATAATGACATTTTAAGAACAATTATATTTAAAATAACGGGTTTTTGGAATAGCTTCATTTAGAACAATTGTGTTTTTTTTTTGAAAGAGTCATTATTTAAAATAATTTCTTCCAAAAAAATATTACCACGGAACAACTTTTGTTATAAACAATTTCTACATTGAGAACAAGTCTTCTTTAGAACATATTTCACATAATACTATTTCACCAAAGTAAAAGAAATGGAAGTAATCTCTAAGGGTTTTTGCGTTATCTTTACTTTTGGAATATTCCGGAGAACTTGACTTGGTGAATTAAATATGAAGTTATTTAGAGCTTTACTCTTAACATTTTTGATAACCTTGAGTGCTTTTCATTTCATTCAGAAACAAAGTTTAATGAACTCTATTTCACAATTTATTATCACCATCATCAACATAACCCTCTATCATCTCCTATTGATCATTAATGTCATTGTAATTGCAAATTAATTTAACTACTCTATTAATTGTCAACTTTATAATTCTCATTACTGAGACATTATAAATAGATTCACGACCGGTGAAAGAACTTTTAGAACTTATGACATTCAAACTCTCAAAAACTAATTTTAAAAAAACCCTCTTTCAACTTATTCATTTGCTCAGTCTTATCTTTAATCATACACTATCTTTTTCTATCTTGCCAACTATCACTTGTTGTTGTGCTAAATGTTATCGATTTACTCCAATTTTCTTCTTCGCCTTATTTTTATGTATCTCGTTCACTTATTTGTAACATTTATTTTCTACACCAAAAAACCTTATACAAACATAAATTTAAGAATTTAATTTGTTACATATATATATAAATATATATTTAATTTTCAATATATAAATTTAAAATAATATATTACAAAATTTGAAAAACAAACTGAATATATTTATATTCAAGCTTATTAGAGCCAAGTCTATTTTTAAATTAAATATTTTTATCAAAATTTAGTAGTTGATACAGTTCAATTAAACAATTTAATCCTACAAATAGGATTTAAATTCTTCCCCTGCCTTGTCTTTTTAATCCTTAATATTTACTATATTCTGTTAAATTCTACTTATAAAATCTATTTTTTTACTAATAATAAATCAAATATTTATTTTCCTTTCATCAAAATCATAACTTAACCTTTAAACAAATTCAATTATTGGGAGGCAAGATAACCTAAAATAAGATAACCTTTACTCATTTCTTTATTATTATTTTTGTAAACTCTTTAATAATTTGAAATCAGAGGTAAACAAACAGCCAAAATAAATAAACAAATAAAACCACACCAATGATGTGTCCACGCTTCGTTTTGACCAACTTCCAATCTAAATTATGCTATAAATTTTGTTAACCACCCGTTAATTGAAAATAAATAAACTTTTCAAAGTCTAAAAACTGAAATGATAAGAAATTTGAATTCTTTAATTAGGACCGGTCGGTGCTTTATTTTCTTATATGAAAATGAATTTAAAAAAAAGCATAAAAATTGTAGTTTATATGCTAATAATTAATTTTTTTAACACTATAACTTTTTATATCCATAAATAACAAAAAACGTCTTCAAACGGTCATTTTCAGAAAAAAGAAAATACGAATACTCTAGTAATTATTATGTTCATATATTAATTCATATTAATTATTACACATTTATACAATATTCAAAAATACTTTTCGTTAGTTTGAAATTTAGATCAGACAACCAGGCAATAATCATCCTCAACATTTCCACCGCCCAAACTTTTTTTCTTTTTGTTCTGTAAAATTGATTTAAGCCACATTTAAATATTAAAACTTTGAGTCTAATTAAAAGTTTTCATGTCAATTTTAAAATTTAATCGAAGGTAATGTCAATAACATTTTCCAAAGGTAGCTTTATTTCTTATTTTTATTGAGTAATTAAAATTAAGGGTCAACACATGAGTGCTATTGTTGCTGCCCACTTGGTTCAAGTCTGTGTTTATTATATATACCGTACGTGCATGTTTTTTTTATTATAAATTTTTAGTTATTTCTTTTACAAAATTATTATCATTTCCGTTTCTAAATTGTTACAAAATATGTTGTGTTTTTTTACTGTTTTACCTCTTCAAATTTACTATTTTACCTTTTAGAAAATCCTATAAACAGTTGGGGTCATTCTCCTTGTTAAACACATAACAATACATAAATCACTTTTTCTCAAAGCTTCTCTGTTCTCGTTTCTGAAATTTTTTTCTAGACACTTATTCCGATCAAGTTTTTAATCTTGTTTCTTGACTTATTTTCTCAGGTTCTTTTTCGAGAAAAGCAATACCAATCGAATTTCATTTTTTTTATTTAAATATATAAATATGAAGTTTTATGTTAATTTTGGGGAGCGACGTCTATTTTGCGATTACACCGATCAAGAGGAATATACTTCTAAGACAATAATTCTTCCATGGCACAGTAATCATTTCATTTATTTACGTACAATTTATTATTTTCTATCAGTACTAACAACAATTTGTTTTACGGTAATATATTTTCAATGTAATGTACTCAAATTTGTTTTATTAAATTATTTATCTAATAAAAATATGAATTTTGGTTATAGAAAAATTATAATTTGATAATTTAACTTAAATAGATTTTTACACAATTATATATTTATATCACGTTTATGTTATTTTTATGTTATGCCTTATATGGATTTTGTTATATTTATATCATGTTTATACTATATTCATTTATGTCTCAATTTATATGCAATTTTGTATAATTTATTGTAAGTTTTAATTTTAAAATCTTTGTTTTAGAATTGAGTTTTAACTCAATTGACATAGGTATTGTTGTTAGTGTAGGGGGACGTGACTTCGAGTATATTAAAGTGCATTATCATTTTATTTAACAATTGGAGAGGAATTATAGATAATTCTAAACATTCTATATACATATATATATATATATATAAAAACTTACAAATCGTTATGCTAGAAAATAAATAAATAAAAAACTTTAATATAATATTTTGAAGTATAGCGAAGCATATCATTTATGTTGAAAACTCTAATTTTTTCTTTTAAAAGTTTGTGTTTTTAATTTGATAATTCATGTATTTGATTGTGTTATAGTTGTGTTTAAAATATTTTGTATTTATATATTTTTAAAAATGTAACAACTTAATAAGCAAAAAGGTTGATATTTATATAAATTTCAATATGCTAATATTCATGTTATATAAATCTTAAAACATTCGCGTTATCTTATAATCATGTGTGTCCAATATTATTAATTGTTATTCTTTTCTTCTGAGCTTTGTGCGATGAAAAAGAAAATAGAAAAGGTTAATGACAAATTCTTGTACTATAGGCTAAATGGCAATTTGGTATTTTCGCATTACAAGTACATTTAATGAAGCAAGTAAGCAAAACTACAAATGGTAATAAGTTTGAACGTTAAAAAAGGTTAATTTATCATGTTCTGAAATAATTTGAATTTTTTTAAAATTAAAAAAATTTATTATATCAATTTTTTTTTTGTAAAAAATTTAAAATTATGCATAACACACTTTCAAATTTTAAATAAAAAGATAATATATCAAATTAGATTATATAAAGTTAGATAAGCTAAATTGTGAATTGTTAGATGGTTAAGAAATTTGAAAATAATAAATCAAAGGCGTTAGTAAAAACTAAAACCATTGCAAACAAAATCAATGGTTTATTAACCTAAAGCAACTGCAACAGTAAAATTAAAAGTTAGTCGACAACCAGACAGCAGATATTGTCGTATTTCTTACCATTTCCTTTGGCGTTGGTTGGCCTCGACGAAATAAAAGAAGTAAAAGAATTAATATATAAAGCAATAAAATTTAAAAAAATAAAATAAAATAAGAAGTAAATCCGAAGGAGGGCGGCCTTTTTCTTCTTCTTCTTTCCGCACTCTCTTTTTCAAAAAGTTGAACAACCAAACGCCACTGAAAAAAAATTCATTGCATATTCTCTTTCTCTCTTTATTTTTCTTTTCATCTTCTACTGTTTATTTTGAATTTTCTAACGTAATCCTTAAACTTCTCTTCCATCTCATTCTATCTGACCCTGCAATCTATTTCGGTTATTTAATTTCCTTTTGTTTTCACAAATTTTCTTGATCTGTAAGTTCCAATTCTTTTTCTTTTTCCTTTTTTTTGTGTTGAATTAGGGGTTTTGAATTCAGATAACCAAATATTCTCTCTTTAAAAAAATCATTTCTTCATTTTCTCTCTTATTTGCACGTGTTTAAAGTGGTGTTCTGTTTTGGTTAGAGCTTGGAGATTTTCTTTTTTGTGATTTAAAACAAACAGTTATCTGTAATTTTATTTTTTCTTTCTCTTTTTCTGGTTTGCATTTGGCCATGATTTAACTGCCGCTGCTAATATTATACTAATTAAGTTGGTTAATACTACTCAACATTTTGTTTTAAGCTGCTTTTGGTCATAATTTTCCTTTCTCAATTACTTTGTAGTAATTTCAAATCCTTCTTCAGAAGCCAGAAATTTATTTATTTTTGATGATCTAACAGAGTTTCAGTTTGGAACAATGACGAGGGTAAGTCGTGAGTTTGGCAATACCATGCAAAAGGAAGCAGTTTCAGCTGTATCAGCTGATGTGATATTTGCTTCGAGTCGTTTTCCCAATTACAAAATTGGGGCAAATAATCAGATTGTGGATGCCAAAGAAGACCCTAAAGTTTTGACCATGAAGGAGGTCGTTGCACGTGAGACCGCCTTGTTACTGGAGCAGCAGAAACGCCTCTCTGTTCGTGACCTTGCTAGTAAATTCGAGAAGGGGTTAGCTGCTGCTGCTAAGTTGTCTGAAGAGGTCAACTTCATTTTATGTTCGTTTACTTATGCATTGTGGAATTATTTTAGATAAGACTGATATAGATATTTGATTAAATTGCCTAATATTAGATTGACTTATTTTATCATTATGAAGAGTTCTAGGAATTGTAGATAGGTTGGTGGGAACTTCGTATAAGTTATCTTAGTTTTGTAAATGAATGGCACTAAGATCAGTACAATAGTAAATTTTGTTTTATGGGTTGTTTATCGTTTTTTATGCATCTTGGAATGTCACTGGATTGAGGAAATGAGTCTTCTATCTGAGTATAATAATTAAGTTGGTTAATACTAATCAACATTTTGTTTTAAGCTATTTTTGGTCATGATTTTCCTTTCTCAACTATTTTGTAGTAATTTAAAATAGTCCATTCGAGTGAGTGATTCCTTTCTCACTTTCTGTTTTTTTCTGTTCGAAGTCTAGAAGCATTAAGACTGTTATTAATTCTTGACTACTATGGATTTTCATTTGAACAATTTTGTAAGCTATTTCTTTAATGGATTCAGGCTCGACTCAGAGAGGCAGCTTCATTGGAGAAACATGTCCTTTTGAAGAAGCTTAGAGATGCTCTGGAATCTTTGAAAGGGCGTGTAGCTGGAAGAAACAAGGACGATGTAGAGGAAGCAATTGCCATGGTTAGTCTTCTAGTTTGCTTTTCTACAATTGGATATATGAGTGATATGCCAGATGTATTTATCATAGTTTTGAAAGTTAAATGCTAGTATTTAAATTGCAGTGCTATGTTTTGTTTAATAAAACTTTGCTATTATCTTGATGCATAGAGAAATAATGTTAAGGGTGAAAGTTGTGAAGAAAAGAATATGGTGTAACTTTACAGTGCATCTGGATGGAGAATTTTAAAATTTTAAAGAAATTCGAATTTAAGGTATATTAAAACGTGTCATTTCAAAATGGTAGTTGTAATTGTTTTGTTTGGATAAATACTTTTAGAAGAAAATTTAAATTATTGGAATTTTATGAGATAACAAATAATTATAAAGAAGAATAATGGTATTAAAAAATAAAAATAAAAATGCAATATGGGCATCATTATATTTGTAAAAGTATATTAGTGTTAAAACTTCCAATGTTTGAAATGTTCTCTTTTAATCCCTGGTTGTATCTTTCCCCCTTTGTGTGGTTCGCCTGAACATGTCAACATGTATTCTTGTTAATATATTTTGCTTGCTAACTTCAAATGAGGCGATAATGACCTTTAATTGTGGAATCCCAGGTGGAAGCTCTTGCAGTTCAGCTGACTCAAAGAGAAGGGGAGTTGCTTCAAGAGAAGACAGAAGTGAAGAAACTAGCAAATTTCCTTAAGCAGGTAATATAACCTATGAATATGATAAATCCTGGATGATGTGCCATCCCTCTTTTTGGATTTCATAATAAGTTAATTTTATTTATTTAGGATGCATATTTAGATAATGAATATATCTGGAAATGCTGAAGAAATTAAATGTATTATTTTTGTTACATATACATGCAGTGCTTCTTTAAGTGTTCTTTTTTTTTTTGTATGAGAGATACTGTAATAGCTTTTATGCTATTTTGCTCCACATTTATACAGTCTAAATGTATCATCATGAGTAAGCAATGATTTGTAACAGTCTTTTCCTGAACTGAATGGTTAATAGGTATGACATCTTTTGGTTAGATATTTTAGTTTAGTGGAAGAATGACTTCTTTATTGAAGTGCTTGTTTTTTTGGCTGCGGCGATGTAGTTTAGGTTATGGTTCTCTAAAGTTCACTTACGTATATTTTGGGATTGGAGTGTGAGGATATCCTATTGAAATTTGAATTAAGAAAATAGTTTAGGAAATTTTGTGCTTGCTACTTCAAGTTAAACAGTGCTATTATCCTAGAGCACTTAATGCAGCTATTCTTTTTGAGACCTGCCTTAACTTTAATCTTTTTCCCTCATCTTTTTTGATTTGTTTAGTTGGTTTTGCCTTGTTATGATTGCTGTTGTTGAACAGTTACTGATTCAGTGGCAGTAGAAATGCTTAGTTTGATGCTTTCTGATTATACTGGTACACTTTTATTGTCCTTGCTCACTTCTAATAGAAAAAGGCTGTTTTCACAGTGTCTGTGAGTAGTCTAACTGGGTCAGGGTCCATAAATTATTTGCTTAATTCCTTTTTTTTTTTTTTCAACTTCAATGCATAGAACACAATAAATTTTCCTTTACTGCTTTACTTTTGCATGCTTGTGTCTCCATATAGGCTTCTGAAGATGCTAAGAAACTTGTTGACGAGGAAAGAGCTCATGCTCGAGCTGAAATTGAGAGTGCAAGAGCAGCAGTTCAGAGAGTGGAAGAGGCCGTTCAGGAGCAAGAACAAATATCTCGAGCTTCAGGCAAACAGGTTATCTTATTTTAAAAATGTTCTGTGTATTGACTTTTGAAGTTTGGTTATGGGAATATCCATTGTTAAAGCCTACCTGGTAAATGCATCAAGATTTTGCTAATACTACTGCCCTCTTTCCACATTGTTGACTATGAAATATCTATTGCTTAGACATTTCTTAATTTTACTATCAATTAGTACTAATTTTATACTGTTTTCTTGTGAGCCTCTCATGTTCTCCATAGAAGTTTCTACTTTGTGCTTTCTTATTGTGGAAGTTCTTTCTATATTTTTGCATATTTTTTAGAACAGAGATTTTGCATGAATTTCAGGATCTGGAAGAGTTAATGAAGGAGGTGCAAGAGGCTAGACGGATCAAAATGCTGCACCAACCAAGCAAGGTTTATCTCAGATCTGTAACTGTTTTTTTTTCTTTTTTTCTTTACATCATAATTCGTAGGTATTTAAAACTTTCTTTTAAATTATTTAGGTCACCCACATCATAATTCTTAAATATTCAAAAGCGACAAAGAAGTTGTGCGGGACCATGTGCACTGTTTTTGCATATATATGTATGTATATTTTAAATATAATTGGCTGGTATAGGCTGAGGTAAGGTACCTATTATTTGAGGGTTTTTTTTTCTGTTGCTGTTGCTTTTCAATTGAAGAAATAAAAGAAAAGGACTTGTTTGGTAACTCCATTCTTAAGAAAATAAATGAAGCAAGTATGGTTTTTAAAGATATATTACCAAATGGCAAGTCTTATAGTCTTATTATTGCCACGGCCCCTTCTTCGCTTTTCAAACAGAATTTACAGGAAAAAGGGAAATGCACTTTCTAGTGATGAATACCTCTCTTCTTGAACATAAAAATCATTGTTAGAGCATGAATATCTGCTTAGACATTTATTCTGTGGCATTCCTCCACAGATAGGGTGAGGAAACAATGAAAATGAAGTGGGATGTATAGTGTTAAATGCTGGAATTTGACTTGGACGTGAATATTGGAGTTTGACTTATGGGGACAAAACAGATGCTGAGGGTAACCTTCAGGTCCATCTCGATTAGAAATTTTGTTAAAATGTTGCATTATTAAGTTCTCTGTCTGGTCTGTTTCATAGAACTCTGTAATTGAAAGATGGCTTGTCTTCAGTGGCAAAATGAATAAAGCTATGGATGGACTTGTTTAATGTTTGCACGAAAAGCTAATATTATATTAATATTTGTAGAAGCATCCTCTTATATGTATGCTTGGTGGCATGGCATATCAAATTGACAACATGATGCAAGATCTTATTTCAATTCATTTTAGTTGAAATAGTGGATGAGTTACTAACAGCAATTTGCAGGTTATGGATATGGAACATGAGCTTCATGCATTAAGGATTCAACTTGCAGAGAAGTCTAAGCATTCCTTACTACTTCAAAAAGAGGTTTGCCTTTTACCATTTAGTTCGGGATTTTCAATTGAACTCTTCTGATTCATTCATTTTCTAATTTCTTGTAGGCATTTGTGTGGAATAGTGGTTCATCTACTCCATTCTTTTTCTTTACTCGTTGACTTCTTTAACCTTCTGCTTTGCTTTACTGTTTTTGCAGCTAGCAAGAAGCAAGAGAATGGAGAAAACTATATCTCATATATATGAATTAGGCGGCACTGAAACTTTAGGTTCATATTTGCGGATTAAACCTTGCTCTGATATTGCTCCCGAACTTTCCGAATGCTCAATTCAGTGGTATCGTATTTCATCTGAAACTAGCAAAAAGGAGCTTATATTAGGTAATGATGGCAATCTTCTTTACTCTTTATGTTTACTGAACGGGTGGTGTTTAATGCAGGGAGACTGTTTTTCTAAATGAAAGAAACTAATGTCATAATGCATTTCATAGTGTCTTCATTTGCTTTCTTCTGTTAATTATTATCAGTAAATATGCCGATATCTTGTTGCTCGTCGTGCTGTATTTTGTCATCTCTTCAGCCAATCATTGTTTCAATACTTTCTATTCCTTATAGCTGAACACCATCGCGGCTGGAAATAAATTTTTGTGATTTATTTTATCAAGGTTGGAGGTAAATCATGAAAAGTAGTATTGCCCATGTGTGCTACTCTTTAATTCAATTGATTTGGGTACTGGTTTTCTATTTCTTGATGTATTTGTAGATCAATTTTGGTATTCATTCTTTCTAACTTCTAGAGTTTAGGTTAAGGACTGACATATAGAGAAATTGACTATAAAGTCATTATTTAGATAATCTCCTTTTTTTAAAAAAAATAAAAATAACCAGTTGACCTGCCGGGTTTTTTGTCCTGGTTATTTTTTATTATTGTTTTATGAATTCTTTTATGTAATTATTGTTGAAACGGTGGTCTAACTGGTTCAGTACTTACAATATTGATGTGGAAAGTGATTGGGGCAGGCTGTTTTTGCTTAAGAGTACTTTATCATATCAAATAATTCCTGTAAGCTACTTGGAAATCATGACATAAGAATTATTTAGATCAAGATGCTAATATCTGACTCTTGTGGGTGACAGAATGATCTTGTTCCTATTCAGATCTGATTTTGTTCATCTATCTTGGTTAATCCAGGTGCTAGCAAATCAGTTTATGCTCCAGAGCCTTTTGATGTTGGTCGAATCCTGCAGGTTGAGATTATTTATGATGGCCAGCTAATTGTATTGACAACTGCCGGTGCTATTGATCCAGGTTTGCTGTGTTTTTTATAGTGCCTACTTATAATTTTTATTTCTTATTATTTATTAAATTTTAAAACTTTTGTTTCCTTGTTTGTGAGAGCAGCTGCTGGTTTGGGAAACTATGTGGAGGCACTTGTGCGGAAACATGATATTGAATTCAATGTATGTGATCCTACTTAAAAATCCCCCCTTATATGGCTAAACTAGTACTTATTGGTTTTGGTACTTCAATTATGATTTCATCGACTCTTTCTATATTACTCATTGTTTTAGTTTTGCTAAAAAAATTTGTTTAGAGCAGATAGTAATAAGAGTTTCCACCTTGAACCGGCTTTTTACTGACCAAAAAAGAAAATACACTTTGAATTGACTTTTTATTCTATTTAAGGTGCAATGTGATTGATATCTTGTTAACCGTGGTTCCTAGGGAAATGATCTCTTCTCTGTTTAGTTCCTGTACCAGATACTGGATTGTTATATGAATAGGTCTAACATGCTGCTTCTGCTCATCAGAGCATTGAAGATCTATCCTTTCTAGAATTTTAAACCATTAACAATCCCTTAGAACTTAAAGCCTTAAAATTGTTAAAAAAAATGCTTAATTCAGTGTTCCTGCACCAAGCAGTACTTCCTGTACAGCAACCTTCTTTGATGCTAGTGGCGGTTGCTTGGTTACCAATAAACCAGAATTCGCTTGTTGACCTCCACCCATCATTGACCCAATAGGCTCCACGATCTTTCTAGCACTCGTTCATCAGCGTCTTGCAACTTATTTTTCATCTCATCTGTTTTTCACTGGTTTGAGGTGCAGCTGGATGCATGAAAATGTGTTACTCGTATCTGCTGGGGAGAAAAAAAGACTATTTACTATTTTGTTTTTGCTTCTAATTTTATTTATTTATTTATTTATTTATTTTTCAGTCAAAATAAAATTTTATTAAACCCAAAGGGTGGAACTAACCAAAGGTTAAGAAACTGCAACATATATACATACTTAATCCACGTCTTAATACCTCTGTAAGGAACACCTAGACATAATAGAAAACAAAAGCAGTTTAGAAACCATAAAACAGATCTTCAAAAAAAAAAAAAAACAAAAGAAACCATAAAACAGCGGCCTAGAAACTCCTGCAAGAACCAAAACAAATACAAACCCAACCTACATCAAAATGACATTAAAAAAACCTCAGGACAAAGAACACCAAAATACAAACGAAATCCAACAATCAAAGTAGAAATTACAACTGCAGACCACTTACTGTAGCCCTAAACGAATGGATAATGAATATTTTTCTTATCTTTTGTAAAGATTTTGACCAATAATTTCTTTCTTTTGGCTTCTAATATCATATCATTACTGTTTCATTATTTTATAGGTAGTTGTTAGCCAAATGAATGGTGCAGATCATCCATCTGAATCTATTCATGTACTACATGTTGGAAAGATGAGGATGAAACTATGTAAAGGAAAGACGACAATTGTCAAAGAATATTATTCCAGCTCAATGCAGGTATATTAAGTCGTGTATTTCTCATCGATTAAAGATGTTTCAATATTTTGTCTATCACTAAAGGGAGTAAAAGAGAAATTATGTGGTTCGAGGATTCTTTTGCTTAATTCCTTCACATTGTTCCTTTTCCGTTTCTTTTGGGTGTTATTATTCAGAAGAAATTATACATTACATAGAATGAGAAATACATGCAAACATATGATATGATCTATCTTTCCCATAGTTCTAAGAAACGTGCTAAACATTATACTTCTGATATTCGTATCCTATATGCATACTGTCTTTTTTTTTTTTGAAAAAAAAAAACTCTTTGTGCTGTTCTTTTAGCTGTGTGGAGTCAGAGGGGGCGGAAATGCAGCTGCCCAAGCATTGTTTTGGCAAGCAAAGAAAGGGTTTTCAGTTGTACTAGCATTCGAATCAGAGAGAGAAAGAAATGCAGCCATCATGCTTGCCAGGAGATTCGCTTTCGACTGTAATGTAAGTGGCAAATTCAGTCTGTTCAATTTCTTTCACTGTGAGAATGGTTTTTTTATTATTATTTTTATATTTATATTTTTGAAAATGCCAGATAATGCTAGCCGGACCAGATGGTGGATCTTCTATAGGAACCAAATAGATCTCCTTAAAATCATGGTTTGCTAATTGTAATTATGTTATCATTGTATCATAAAGTTTGTAATATTAGGAAATGACATGGTTTGATTCTGAGTTAGGTTTTCCACCATTCTTGATTCCCCCATTTTCCTTTAATTTCCTGTGGAATCAACACCAAGGCATTGTTTTTTGTTTGCCTTTTGTATTAATGTAACAATTTCAGACTTCACATTTGGAGGGTTTCTGGAGATATCTATATCTCTATACAGATATATATGTTTATATTTGTTGAATTAGTCATGTGTGAAATGTATGACTCCAATTCCATATTTTAAATGAAAAAGGGATGTTTAGCAGGTTTTTGAATAGATGTTTTGCCTGCATTTGTGGACTAAACTCAATCCAACCCTATGTATTTTCATTGACTATGTATAGCTATAGAAGCCCGATTATGGTTTAATTTCTTGTTTTTGTATTCTAATTTTACATTAGTAAGGTTAATAATTATAATGAGGAAAAAAATTATTGTTAGAAACCGTACGGAATGAAACTTACAATATAAAAATTAATAAAACATTGATACATTATTTTATATATTTAAATATTTTTGTTTAATATATAAATAAAAATTAAAATGCATGAAAAATGTAGAAAACCTTTATATCAAAATAATAAATAATTAAAAAAGAAATATATATAGTTGAAATTTGATAATAATATTATTATTATATAATAAATTAACAAAATTATTTTAAAATTTTAAATTAAAAATGTAAAATATGAATATGTAATACAAAAGGAAAGCGTAGTGCATGGGCATATATGGTAGCCACATACAAATAAACTGTTTTCGCTCACAGTAAAAGAAAAAATTCCAGTGCATTGAGAAGTGGACATATAATCCATATGGATGATTGTAAGTACGATTGTGCAGTAAACATGAAAATGTTTACAAAGTACGGTGCTGAAGATCCTTCCAAATTCAAATGCATAATATGTATAATAATAAGTTTACTTGTTTATATAGAGGATGGTAGCTCACTTGCCCAAGTCGACCAAAAACAAAAAATGCTGAAAGCATTTTTGCTCAGTTATCTGTAAGAGGTATGGGAATTGGTGGGACAATTAATGAATCCAGCCATCTTCCTTCAACTCATTGGTGCAACACATTTTTTTTCTGAAGATAACACTACAATTGTTACAATTTTATATATTGTTAAATCAGCTTTGAAAACATTGCTTTTTGGTCTTTCTTACCTAAAGAGACGAATTATGCGTAGGTTATCATTTTGGAAGTGTCCAAACCTTGATTAAATAAACCTAACGATGGTGATTCACAAAAAAGAAAAAAAAAAGCTAACGAAGGAATTTTTGTAATTTTTTCTGTTATTATATGCTACGTTTTTAATTATGATTCCTGAAAATTGTAACTTTGAAGTTTGAGGTTTGTCGATCATTTTTATCAGGCAATTTAGATATGACTGTTGGTGTTGTTGGGACAAATTTTTAAAATGGATTACATGTTAAGGGTCAACTATATTGGTATGAATATATAGTATGATCATACATATCTTTGATCATTAATTACCAATTAGGAGATAACATGTATCACTTGAGTATAATAGGTCGTCTAAATCTATATACATATAACATTATGTATATTCTATATGTGATCTCTTGATTTTTTTAAGCATGGCAATGTGTTTTTAATTTTTTTTAAGGATGGTAGTGATTTAAAATATCTCTTTTTTTTATGAATTAAAATATCTAATTTCAATATTTTTTATTTGACTTTTTTTTTCCACAATAACTTAGGTAAACAAAATCATGTATTACATTAAAATCTCTTAATATCTATTGAGGAATTGACTTTTTACGAAAAAAATCTTTGAATTACCATTTGAAAAGCAATCAACCAAACCAAAATATTGTCCTTAGAAAAGATTTTGTGTCACATACTTTGCTAAGAACTAGAGTATCATGAATGGCTATCTTGAAAACCTAATTCATAGAACCAAAAGCCTCTCAACAAATATATATATATATATAACTTCTCGAACCATTTTCTTTAAAGCTTTTATTATTTTATTCTTTTTTAAGATTGTAATTTTTTACCATAATATTTCTCATTAATGTAAAAAAAATACCATTTTCTTTTTATTGCACTTTTTCTAATTCATTCTTTTCCTAAATTAACCCTAAGTTCCTGTTTTTTTTCTAGAATATTTGCCGGGGTTGAAGATGAAATATGACAATATATGAATAACTTGATATCTATATATATAATCAGCAAGAAACCAGGGACATATTTCTGAGTTTTTAGCTATTTAGAATGAAGGAAATAAATAAAGCGTAGTAAATAGGGATTGTTAGAAGAAATAAATAGTGAAGTGAAGAGTCGTATTCAGTCATTAAAGAAGAATGGAACAAGCCATGCCTGCCTTTGCCTTTGTCTTATGTATTTATTTATTTTTTGACCCTCTTCCAACCCATCGTAATTGCCGTTAATCCTTCTGTCTCTACTCTGCTAGCACTCAAATTATAAAATATCTTTGTCTTTTTATTATATGCAACCAATTGTTTAACTTGAAAGTCTGCTTTAGATACGGTTAAAAATTGAATTACTGTGAGAATTAGGTTTTTTTTTTACTAATTGATTAATGCATAATCTGGTTGCTTATTTTAAAAAAGTAACTTTTAATGAAAGAGATCCGCAATAAAGTAAAAAAAAAATTGTAAACACTGATATTTAAGTTTCAACTTAAATTTAAATTTAAATAATTGTATGAATTAATTAAAAAATTAATTTGTAACTTACTTTTGAGATAAGATATTAATTTTATTTGTCATAATAATTTTTTAAAAATATTTAAGTTTTAAGTGAAATAAGGTTTTAATTCAATGGATACTAGATGATTGGGTTTAACTTGATTAGTATTGGTATTAGTGTTGGTGTAGGAGGACATGAGTTCACATGCACTAAAGAGCATTGTATCGAAAAGAATAAATATGATTAAATGAGACGGATATTATAATTGAAATGGGTGAATTTATATATTTATTTTTAAATTTAAAGATTTAAGGTTACGAATAAGAGTAAAAAAAAAAACATTCTTCCATACAAATCTCGTATAAATGATTAAACGGGATTAGGAGAAATAGAGGGAATGCGAGATATAAAATGAAGTGAAGGGAGGGCAGAAAATCCAAGGTAGGGGACCTGCAAAACCCAAGAACGCTTTGGCTTTTATGCATGGAATTAACTATTTGTTACAAATAGTCTTTGTATTGACCGATAAAAAAAAGAAGTGAAGTTGGTTGCCGCTTTTGCTCCTTCCTTAACCTCCTCCTTTACCCCATAATAAACTCCAGGGACTTTGTTTTTGCCTTTGCCTTTGCTTCCTTTTTCCTCAGTTTTCTTCTTTAAATTCCCTTAATTTCTCAGCTTCCATGGAAATACACGAGAGAAGAACATCAGAGGTAGCTCTTTCTTTTTCTCGTAATTCAAGTGCAGGTGAGTATCTCCTATTTTCATCGATAACTAAGATGATTACTTTTTTATTTGTTTTCCATGTGGATTGGTTGGTGAATCTGCCTGGCTCCCTGAATGCCATCTAAGAAGCTTTGTCAAGCACGGTTGGCTGCCTTTTTACATGGCATGAGGGGAGTCATGCAGGTTTAACTGTTTCATATCTTCATAAGGATATGGATGAATTCATAGATTTTTGATGTCTGAAATTTGTGGGGTTTGATCTACATCGGCACAACATAATTGTTAATCTTAATGTTAGTTAGCTGTATTTAGATAATTAAAGTGAAAGTGCGGGTATGTATTATTTAGTAGCTGAGTTGATAGACAAACTACTGATGATTAGACAAGAAAAAGAGATGATGATGATATTATATAAAATCTAGCAATAAAGTGAGCCATCTCCTCCAATCTTTATTATTAATAAATTCTAATGTTTGGCTGCTTCTTCAACTTATTCAAAAAGCGAGCGGTTAGTGCTAATATTTTACTGCACACGTGGCTGTCATGGAAAGGAATTCACACTGTGCAGGGATTATAACACTCAAGTAGGCCCTTCTTTTTACAATTAATTTTAGGACCCAAGGTGTATAAGCTATTAATATATTATTACAAAATACTTATTTTACTATTCAAATGTTTTTATTTAAATTATTGAATTGTTAAGTTTTTTTTATTGGCGATATTTAAAGTTGAGTAACTAAATATTTTTTTAAATATTTTGATTCTCTCATTTATAACATTTAAAGATATTTCATAAAAAAAATTAAATTGAAAAAGAGGAAGGAAAATTTACGCTTCCGATTGGTGTTAAAGGTGAGAAGGAAAAAGACATACAACAACGATTTTAACAGTTCAATAACTTAAATAAAATCTTTCAATTAATTTAATAATTAATTTATAAATTTTAAAATTGAATAATCAAATTAGTATTAATAATTAAATCACCTTAAATGGAGTCTACCCTTAATTTTAAGGTTTCAATTTTACTATTAAAACAAAATCTGTAATGTTATTATATTTATAAAAATCAGTTTTATATTATATATGCCCTAGAATCAATCTTTGCACGTTTTCGCCGGCATCATTTAGGTTACATTTTATTGTTTTTATTTTCATAAGAAAAGAAAAAGTATACCTAAATAAGCTGTTAATGTTTACCTAAACCCTTTTAACTTTTATTTTACACGTAAATAAATACCTTTACCAAAATAAACCCTTAACCTAAATCATTAAAATAGGGATTTGCTTAAAAACAAATCAAAATATAAGAAGTTAAATATTGAGGAAAAAAGTAAAAGAAGTTAAAAGTTGAAAAACCCATTTTAATGTTTTAAACCAATTATTACACTTTGAATACCATTCAAACAAAAGTTAAATTTAATTAGTTGTTTGATTTTATAGCTTCCAACTACCCATGTTTACAGTCAAACAAAAGCAATCTTTAGATAAATTGAATTTCGGGAAAGTTTTGAAATTCTAAATAATTAAAAGATAGGATCATCATTATGTGTATTTAATTTTACGTTTTAGAAATTAGAGAGCAAAACCATGTCTATTAATAATAAGGTTTTGCGTGGATGAGATGTGGTAGATATACGTAAATATTATTTTCTGTTATAATGAATAATGAAATTATTATTTTCTGTGTTTCCTGGCTTTTCGTTTGCTTGTATTTTCTAGTTTCAATCTTTTCTTTCTATTTTATTATAAATAAATGAAGACTTTGATATTGAACAGTCTATCTATTGTTGTGGTCCAACCCTTTTAACATTGAATAAGATTATGATGAAGCAATATTTCCTTTTGTTTGTTGCTATACCTTATGGTTTTACGGTTTTAAAGTTTGAGCCTGAAGATAAAAATAATTTTTAAATTAAAAAAAAAAAGAGTAAAGAAATGAATATTTGTGATTTTGTCACTATTGTAGTGAAAAGTCAAAAGACAAGATGGTCCAGGAAAGAGTTGCCAAACCTGACTCGGCATGAGAGTGACTCAACCCTGAAATCAAAATCCATCCATACCCGAATTATTATGGTTTTAATTTAGATCAGGTTATACTTACTATATGAATGACAGAAAATATTCAGTGATAAAGAATTTGTACACGTGTTAATCATTGGATATATATATTTTTTAATAATCTTTTACAGGGTTTTGATCGTATTTGTTTTTTTGACACAATATTTAGAATTACTCATAGTCCCTCTTTAATTTATAAATAAGAGAATAATACATTTTAACGCATTCAAACTCACATTCTCCTATATTGATAACAATACTCACTTCAATCGATAGTCATTGAATATGTTTAAATATTATATAAAAATAAGACATAACAAAAATCTCATCCTAATAATCTTAATTCATTTTAAAAATCTATACATTAAACTTTTTTTTAACTAAATTGATTCTGTAACACCGGTTGATTTAAAAATTATATGATACTTATAGATTAACATCATTCATGTAATAATAATTAATACAATACAATTCCCCCAATTGATTTCTTAAGTGCTTGTCTTTATTTTGTTATTTTTTAAAAAAGATATCATTTTATATTTTATTAATTTTTTTTATTTATGTCTGAAATTATCAAAATAGAGATGAAAAATTTTACTGTTGACTAAAATTCACCGGAGAAAAGGGAAAAAAAATCAGCATCTTATCATTTCGACATATCAACTTGTATCAGTCAATATCAATGATATTATTTCCTAAAAATAAAATGAATCCTATCATGTGAATATCGATGCTAAATTTCATGAAAATAAAAATGAATTGTATCACTAATATCATATCCACAAAAGAACATCTTGCTATTTGGACGACCAGTTCTGGTGGAAGAAGATAAGGTTGATAAGCACTCTAATTATTATAAAATTATGCTTTTAAAAATATTTTTAAATATATATTGGGTGAAATTTGACATTTGATGGTTATCAGTCACCAGTTTAGTTTTCTTTTCTTTGTTTGAAATAATAAATAAAAATAAAACATGTAAAGTAAATTAAACTATGGGTGAGCAATGGAAAGATGCTTGAAAATGTAAAAGCCTATGAAATCACATCCGGTCCAAGAAAGATCAATCGGCTTAGAAAGGGAATAATGGGCTGTACCTGAACCAGCCTTCAGTCATTTCCAACTTAAAACAAGAGTACAATAGACATTATTTTAGCTTGCAACAGAACAGGGCAGCTTCTTCTTCATTCTTGAACAGCAGTATTACATCAGTAAAAGATCCTTGTATTGCATCAAAACCTACTTTTCAACTTAAAATAAAGGCTAATTTAACACACAAAACGATATACCCTGAAAATCCAAACATATTAAAAAATTGGAATAACTTATATTTGACATGAATAGTTGCATCAACAATGTTCCTTGATCATCAAAGAATTGAAAACCAGCGTCAGTTCCATTTGGTGTAAAACTATATTACAAAGTTCCCACAGAAATGAAAAACAAATGCTAAAACCAATAGACTGATCTACAATGTATCTGTCAGTGATTCCTTTTTTTTTTCTAAGCTTCCTACCATTGTTTTTCTTCAAGATCTACACTGTAATCTACATCAGCAAAGAACTGCACATTTCTGAACTAATAATACACACATTAAAGTAGCAATCTCGCTGATACTTCTTCATCATAGTCTTCGTCATCTATTCCCCCATTCGAATCAGCAAGTTTAATAGGATCAATAGCCATCTTCTCGATTTCACAAAGTGACCAACCAGGGTATTCTTCTCTATTTTCACTATTTTCAGGCATGTCATCTGTTCTTGGACTAGCAGCAGCAATGGATGTGATCAAGTCCCCATTCTCATCCAAGTCTGCATTGAGGTCAATGTTCCGAACTGGAGTTTTGATGTTCTTCCCTGCATGATTATGTTTCTTTGACTCATCAGACTCTACCACATCATCAGGCACGTGCCTTTCCAAGCTTAAATCATGCTTTTCTTCAAAATAAGAAATGTCGGGGTCATCTTCGAACTTTCCACAATGTGCAGCAGTCTCTCTCCCTGCTGTTTGTCTCCCTCTACCTTGACCTCTACCTCTGCCCCTACCCCGTCCTCTGCTTGAGCTAGTAACATGGCAACTCTCATGCTACAAAAAAGAAAAAGCCAGAGTGAACACAATTTCAGGTAGTCAGCGACTCGTGGCATGAATTATAATTGCTACCAAGACTTAAACTGGTCACTAAAGGCAGCAAATTAAAATTTCAAACTTGCAAGTGCATTCTTCTTATAACTCCGAGTCCTCCAACCCGAACTGCTTTCAGGTTGGACAGTAGAAAGGGCATATCCATGATAAATACCAAAGAAAATGAATCAACTTACCATTCTGCTCTTCTTTGACTCATCATCATCAGCTACTTTCCTGTAAATAAATATGTATACATTAGCAACAGTATAGATAACCAACTTGCTTCATATATTCACTGATAAATATCAAACTGTTGAAACCTTTTTTTGGGAACATGACAATCCTCGGCAGCAGCATCCAGACCACCTAGGTCGGGAACCTTACCAACAATTTCTCTAAGAAAATCAAAAACATTAAAGCCCTGTACACACTGCTTTCTGCAATATCAAAACCAAAGTTAATCTCAATATGTTTAAAGCCCAATGTCAAGTGAAAGATCTAATTACTAAAGAGAACAGGATTAAGGGCAATTTTTGCTTACAGATGCGAAGAATTTATAGTCTTGGCACCCTTCATCGTAGTTATTTCATATGTTCGATCACATAAATCTTGAAGAAATAACTCCAATGCTTTAGCTGCAAACATTGATTACCATAAATTTAATAGAAAGTCCATTAAAGGTCAATTAAATAGCAGGAAATAGCACTTTCTCAACACCCCCCCCCCGAAAACCCTAATAGGACCTCAGATTCAAAACTGGAAATTTCAAGTTCTAACCGTTGGGATGTTCCTTTTAGGAACAAAACAATAATTAAATTCGTCAACATATTTGTCCTTGCAATGAATGAATTTGAAAGGGGAAAATCAAAAGTACTTACAAACAAGCAGAGGAACAGCCATGGCAATTTTTCCAATATCTTCATCAGCTTGCATAATCTTCTTTATTCGAGCCTATAAAAGCAAAAAAAATAAACATCGATTAAAATTAAAACGAGTTTCATAAGAAACTTGTACAAATTAAATAATGCTCCAAAAAATAGCTTTCTATTTATTGGTACTAATTGACAGAAAAACATATAAAAAACAAAACAAAATAAAAGCAACAACTTATCTATGTGATGAGATTGACTAAAAGATGTATATACATATATAACATGTTATTCGAAAATATTCTGAAGAGAAACAAGAAAAAGGAAGAACTTACGGCTGGGAAACGAGTATCAAGTTTCCTCTTCATGTTTTGCTAAACGTTGAAGAGCAAAAACCCTAGAGAAAAAAAGTTACAGGGAAAACAAAAAAAAAAAAAAGAGAGGGGGCGGGTAACCGGCAAAATTTTCGATTGAGGTTCAAATTTTCGTGAGCTCGTACTTTTCTGACCTATCTTCTTTTGTTTTATGTCAACGCACGGTAGAACTGTCTCCCGGTTTAATTGTCCAAGTCGATCTAGACTCTAGAACCGTCTCCCGGTTTAATTGTAGACATAATTATGGCCGGCCTGAAGGCCCGCCTAAAATGTAAAAAGATTTGAGTAAAAATATTAGTTCGAAAAATAAGTTTAGATAAAAAATAAAGTCTATTTAAAAATGAATCAGGCTGCATGTAAAATATTTTTTTGTTCGGGCCTGACTCGACTTGGCCCGAATTTACTAAAGGATAAAAAATCTGCTTTTTTTGTTTTTGAATGTTATTTTCTTGTTGTTTTCTCCTTATTTTATTTTTATGTTGCAACTATTTTATTGTTATTTTTTAAATATTGTATAAAACTTATTTTATTGCTAATTTTGTTATTATTTTAAAGGTATTTGTTAATTTTATTATTATTTTTATACGTATTTGCTTGTTAAGTTGCATTTATCTTAATGTTATTTAAGTCTACATATTTTTTAAAATTTATTTTGAAGTTTTTAGTATTTTTGATGTATTATATATATTTAAAAATTATTTTAAAATAATATAAAAAATTAATATGGGTGGACCGGGTCAGCTCGGATTTTAGCATTTTTATTTAGATCGGGCTTGGGCAAAATTTTAGACCATTTTTAAGCCGGGCTTGGTCTAAGTCTAATAAATAAGCCTAAATTTTTAGTTAAGCCCGACCTTGCCCAACCCATGATTACCTTTATTTACTTGTACTTACATTGATTAAAATAAAAGTTAAATAAATTATGTAATAAATTCAATTAATACATTTATGCATCGAGGGTAAGAAAACTAGCTGGTCTAATAATGAAACTTTTTCTATCAATTCTTTTTATTTGTTTTTGTATATTGTATATAATTCGTATTATAAAAAGCCAGTTATATAATATTATAGAAAAAAATATTAAATGTCCTGTTAAACGATTTATGTTTGAAAAGTACTTAATAGTAATATGTAAAATTATCTGAAATTAAATATAGATAACATGTTTGTTAATTTTTGTAAATATAGATAATATAAGCTAATGTAAATATATTTTATTTGTTTATTTACTATAAATGTATGTCAATAGAATTTAAGATCTATAACAAATATAAATGATATTATAAGTATGCAAAATTCTCTTTATTGCAATCTCATGTGTTTATCAATGTTTTCGTCACATAAATAATTTTTTGAATGGATATCTTTAATAAATATAATTTCGCTTATTAAATATTATTTTCATTTATTTTATGATTTCCGTAAGTTTTATTTTAAATCTGAGATAATAAATTACTTTATATAACTGGTTTAATAAATATTATATTTCATACTTATAAATGATAAAATGAAATGTAAAATTTTGGTTTTACAGTAAAGTTAACGATCACAAATTAAAGCAGTGGACCCACGACATTCTTATCTTCTTATTTTTCTTTATTTCCCCCCGTTTCTCTCTTTCTTTTTTTTTCCTTTACTTTTTCTCCTTCATTCGTTCTTCCTATCTTGTTTGAATTGAACTTGCCAACTTTGGGCAGTAGACCTCTCTGCCTATCGGAGATCGTCATGCTGGTGGCTTGAGCCGTGCTCTTAGGCCTCTCTCTACACCTTTGTAATCTAGGAGCAACGGTAGCAGTAGGAGCAGCATCAACATAGGGAACAACCATTTTTTTATTCTAGATCGATGTAAAACCTTGTTGAGCCAATACGTTCATGGCCTTAGACAATTATCAATAGCCTTTTTTTTACAGCATTAAATGGAGTTCATTTTACTCATTTATATTAGTCCAATTCATGAAATCTACTTGAAGCCTTAATTGTATAGAGTTTAAATCTTTTAAGACTTTCATATTATAAACAAGCTTTGATATCAATTGTCGATGTAATTTTAACTGTACTATTAGGTTTAGGGAAATTCAACTATAAACAGAGGTCTTTCCATTAATTATAATCATTCCATTCAATGTTATAAAATAATTTGAGAGCATCTACTCAAACATTTGACATGTTATTGCTTTTTCGTGGTTTTTTTGTTGGAAAATATAGACGTCACTTATAGAGTTGTCAATGGATTAGGCCTTGCTAAAATTTTAAGCTTGTTTGTTAGGCCCGAATCTAACTCGACTCAAATAAAAAAGTTAAAACCCGAGCCTGACCTGGCCTACCCGAATTAAATTTTTTATATAAAAAATTTAAAAATATAATACATAAAAAAAATACTAAAACATTAAAATAAAAATTTCCCAACAAATTAGGTTGATGTAACGTAACAAACAAATGCATCTAAAATAGTAACAAAAGTAACAATAAAATAAGAATTATACAATATCCAAATAATAACAACAAAGCAATAAAAGCATAATAGTGAAATGGTAGCAAAATAGTGAGAAAACAACAAGAAAATAACAGTTTTTTTTTTGTCCACTTGCTAATTCGGGTTGGGCCCGAGCTATACAAATTTTACTCGAGGCTTGACTCACTTTTTAAACGAACCTTATTTTTTGCCCAAGCTTATTTTTTGAGCCTATACTATTGCTCAAATCCTCCCATTTTCCGGATAGGGCTTCGGGTGGGGCGGGTGACCCAACCCATGAGCAGGTCTAACCACATATATAATTAATAATAGTAATTACATGTTATTATTTACTATTATAAAATATTAGCCCAAAATAAAAGTAATTTAATTTGGTTAAGGTTTATGGAGCTTTAGTTATTAAATAATGTGTGGGCCAAATATGTGTAAATACTCTAGTAACTATTTATAATTGATAATGAGTGGATTAAAAATTAGGGTTAATATGCAAAAGTTATTATAGTCTCCAAATTACATATATAACTTTTCTAATATCCCATCTTTATAAACGAGTGAGTTACTTTTCTGAATTACTCGTGTGCTAATTTGAAAAATCAAAACTATAGAATCAAAGATTTCAATAAACCAATAGGTTTAAGTACCCTTTTGCATTTAGTTTTATTATCGATGATTTTACATGATAGATTCTAATTTGATAAATTTTGTATAACAATGTTATGGTTCAAGTACATATTTTGCTTATTCATTTTAGAGTTTACTTTCATTTTATTTTAGTGTTTAGGAGAATTTTCCTTGAAAATTCTTAGTTTAAGTGAATTTAAAAGAAAAGAATTAACTAAACCCAGATTGTTTGCCAAAATAAAATTTTAGTCGCATGGCATTATTACCAAGTTAACCAATATGTACATTTTTCATAGGCTTACTGATGGATTTCATAATCTCATTGGCAACCGAGATATTAAACTATTGAAACCCAAAATTTGCAGTTGAAATTGTTGATTTAGTATTGGGAGGATGCCTGCCAACAACATACCGAATGAAAATGAAAACGAGTAGGTTTAGTACAAACAAATAAGAAAAAAGGAATGAAAGAAAAAAAGAAAAATGATAGGACCTATCGTTTTAAATAAAATATTTTAAAAATCCATTGCTTTAATGGCATAATGAAAATAATAAATTCAGATAATTTGAAGATTAAATTGAAAATTTTTATAAAGTGATGATTAAAATAGAAATAGTAAAAAGATTAATGACTGTTAGACTAACTTAGCAAAGTAAAAAGATACAAATGAAAAATTCAATTCGACTACAGTTTGACTCAATTACCGTAAGCATGGATCAAGGAGCTGCTGGATCAGGAAAACTCGTTAGACAGATGTGACCGGTAATATACGGTCCCTAACAGTCACAGACAAAGGTTGTCAGACACAACCTTATTCCGATAAAATCCATTGACATAAGGGGACAAAAGTACAGGGCATCACCTGACCGGTTACCGCTTTCTTCGGTAAAACAGCAGTACAAAATTTCCCGCCCTTTTCCTTCCTACATTCCAGGCACGTGACCAACAAAAATAAGTGTTTGATGAATATGAGAACTGTATTAGTCTAAAAAAGAAGTCAGCTTTTGGATGCAGAGATGTTTGTCAGTTGGTCAGATCCGAATTTAAAAAAATTTAAATTTGGATTCGGCGTAATTCGTTTGTTAAAATTTAATTATAAAGCTGTACAAATATTAAAATATAAAAAAAATATTTATGTATTTCTTAACAGTGAATTGGGTAAGCCGGCCTGAAAAAAAAAAAAAACCTAAAACTAAAACTAAAATATGGGCCAAACAAGTCGCCTAGCTTACGAATGTTTCTATTTGGATCTTATATGAAGTTAAATTATGTGAACTTTAATTTCGGTTAGTTGAAGACACTGTGAATAATATTTCATTGAACCTCAAAAAATCACTATGAATAATAGGATGCAATTGGAATAGGAGGAAACTCACGAAGCTGATATCAACAGCACTTGGAGTCGTAACATTTGAAAAATAAGGGGATTAGTTGGCCTTTTCGTTGAACAAATATTCAATTACAGCTGTGTGGAATAAACTTAGACCAGGACTGATAAAGTGCAGTAGCATCTAGTATTTTGGTCCAAATTCCATATATTTAATAGGTAGCAATTTGAAAATGAGAGGTGTGTTTTTTTTAGATTGCATAACCTTATAGATATCCAGATGACTTATTACAGTCTAGTTCTTAGTTAAAACTGGAAGGTGAATTCTATTATTTCACTCCATTGTAAGCATGCGTACTTCGTAATGTTGCAGCAGCTAGCCTGGTTGTTTGGATAATATAATGAAATTTACTAAAAAGAAAAAGAAAAGCTATTTCAATAGATGAACGGACTTATAAAAAATTCAAATTATCATCTGATTTAATTTAACCCATAAATAGTTTTAATAATAATTTATGATTTTTTTATTCAAACATTGTTAAAATTTTGAGGGGAGATGAAAAATTTTCAGTAGACTTTAGAGGGAAATTATAATTTATTTTTTTTACAATAATGGGATAAAAATCTTCATTTACGTATAGGCATTATTATATTAATGTAGAGAAAAAAAATATAATTAACATAAAATTGAGAATAATTCATGACATGTATATTTTTAAATTAATATTATTTTCATATTTTTATCTGTTTTACTCTTCATTAATTTTTTTTATATTTTAGTGCTGTATAAATATGTATATAATATTTAAAGTTCTTAATCTCATTGGTTGGACTCAATTAATAACAATGTATTGCTAATTTATTTTCTGCTCGATTGTCATAAATTAGGTGTTGCAAAAAATAAATGCATTTTAATTTTTGAGCTACCTAAAGAAAATGAAAACGAGTCTATTATCGTCTTATTAAAAAATCAAACTTCTCAAATAAATGTTTATTTGAAATATATTTAAATATGATTTCTAATTATTTTTATCTTGAAATAAATATTTTTTTTTTGAAATTAAAATTTTACTCATCCCGTGATTTCTCTTATTAGTTTGAAACATGTTCACATCTTATTATTTATATACTAATTTAATAATCGTTCTTTAAAATATTAAGAATGTAAAAAGTCTTCAAATTTTTTCAAAAAAATTAATTAAGCTTGTCTTTTTTTTTGTGCTCAATTGAGTACTTGAACTTTCAAAATGCATCAAAAAGGCTCTCAAAAAATCCCTGCTTTTATTTTTCACTCAATTTGATACTTGAACTTTCAAAATGCAACAAAAAGATCCTTAAAATTAAAAAAAAAACAATTAAGCCTATGCTCTTATTAAAAATTATAAAAAAACAATAAATTTTAGAAAAATTATTAAAATTTAATAAAATATAAAAAATTACAATTTATTAAAAATAGAATTTTTTATAAAAAGCGTGAAAAAAAGAGAGTAAAATTTTAAAAAATAATAAAAAATTAACAACCCTTAATTTTTTTCAATTAAAGTCATCACGTGTCGCTATATAAGATGATGTGGCAAAAAATGAAAAAAAAATTATAAAAAAATTATAAAATACTTCTTTTGTACGATATTTTTTTATAATTTTTTACAAAATTTATATTTCTTTATATTTTGTATAATTTTCTTACAACTTTATAAAATTTTATAATTTTTTTATATTTCTATATATTTTATAATTTTTTATGATTTTTATAAAATTTTACAATTTACATATATATTTTTTCTATTTGAATTTTTATTAAAATTTAATAAGAGTTGTAGTTTTTATTGATTTTAATTTTTTAAAATTTTTAATAAAAGTAGTGGTTTAATTACTTTTGAAAAAGTTAGAGAGTTTTTTTAATGCATTTTGAAAGTTCAAGTACCCAATTGAATGAAAAAAGAGTAGAGGTTTAATTACTTTTTTTTGAAAAGGTTTAAGAGACATTTTAATGTATTTTGAAAGTTTCTAAATAAGTGTAAAAAAAAAGTAGAGATTTAAAAATATTTTTTAAAAAAGTTTGAGGGTTTTTTACATCATTAAACTTTTTAAAATTTATTTAAAATATTAAATTTTATACTAAATAATATTTTTATTTAATTTTTACAATTTAGTTGAAAATTGCGATATCGTATCAATTGAATTAATCGCAATTAAATGTTAAATGTAACAAAAACAATACAAAATATATTTAGTTTGGAATAAGTCTAAAACCGAGTGTAGACAACCGTAGCCCTTCACTATTTTATCTCTCCAAAACCAGTGAAGTAAGTGGAAAGCAAACCTTCTCTCAGATTTCCATATTACTACGACAACCACTATTGCTTTCTATCTAATCCAAAATAAATAAAATTTAAAAATATATTGTTATATACTTATAAACTATTAAATTTTAAAAAAATTGACAGAAAAATAAAAAAAATAATAGAGGTGAAAGGTATTATTTAGGTGAATAAATAATTTTTAAATTTATGGAGTGTGGTAGTTCTTCTGGTTGGTGATTGATTGTTCTTTATTGTTCCATTAATCTTTTTTTTTCCTTTTTGAAAAGGGAAAAACCCTAAGCCTAAAGGCTGGTTTATTATTTGCCCTAAGCTTTTGGATCTTGCCTCGATTCGAGTTAACTTCTCGATCTATTGTGTTGACTCAATGTCCAACATCGAGTGAATCGCTGAGAAGTTGAAATGCGGAGGAATTTTTTTTGGGTACTTTGTTTTTTGGTTGATTGTATATTTCAATGTTAATCTGCGAAAATGTCGGCTTCGTTAGCGGCATTCGAGCGGCCCAGAGGGGGAGCCTCAAACACGGTAACATATTTTCTACTCTTTTTTCTTTTATTTTTTAGTTTATTTTTTGTTTTTGTTTCTGCGAAAATGGAATGTGAATAAAAAGGAAGTTTTGGGGATCTCTATTGTTTTGTGCTTTTTTTTTTGGATTGATAATGATGTTATAGGTAATGAACTTTTGATTAAGGGTTTACATTACTATTTTTGGTAGAAGTTATTTTATTTTTTCAGATTTTTAAATTGAACTTCAGTTCAGCTGTTTTTTAGTAATATTAATATCATTCAATTTGAAAGAAGGAAACGCGTTTAAGAGAATTGCTGTAGCCAGAATTTCGAAAACTTGAAATACATAGGTTAATAACGTTGTTCTGATCATATGAGAGGTCACTGGAAGCATTTAAAATTTTACTAGAGATTTTAATTGTGAAATTTCTATGTAAATAGCTAAACTAAAATTTGTGTTTTCCTTGTTTCAATATATAACTTTTTTTTAGCTTACGAATTTTGTACCCTTACAAAAATTATAACGGCATGCATGACTCAAATCCTTTCTTCCCATCTCCTTAATTGGGCTTGGACGATCATGCAACATCAGCTTTTTGTTGTGTTACAAAGAGAATTTGTCATACTATTGAGTATATATTTAGTGACTTAAAAAGCATGGTGTAAAATTAAATGAAATCAAGATGGGTAGATCACATGAGATAAGGAAAAAAAAATTGTGGAGGAAGATAGGAAATTTGGCCAATATATGTTTTTGAAATATATGAATTTGCACTTCATTCCATTCCCACTGCTACATTTCTTTTGAGAGATGTAAAGTGTAATATCTTCTTCCACTGTGTCTTAGAGATATCAGTGTCTTACGGATTTTGAATGCCTCAAATTATTGTCCACAATGTAATATATTTTCCAAGCTGCTTTGTATGACATTGAATTGATTTCCTTTCTGTAGTCACATCTTAATATCAGCTGGTAAATCCATGTGTTGGCACAACTATAAGGTAGTTTATAATTCTTGAGAAAAACAACCTTGTCCATTAGCAATAATCATTGTCTAATCAATTCAATCTGTAGTTTCTCATTTTTGAGAGATTAGCATAGGATTAGCTGATAGTGTAACATTAAAATTTTGAGTTTTAGACTTACCTCCAATGCTGCACGTGTTGTATCTGCTCCCTTGAATTGATTAAAATCTCTTTCTGCAAGAGTATAATTAGTTTTATAATAGACATTTGGTTTTTGTTTTTGGTGATTGACATGTGAAGTTTCACAGGTTTTCAAGAGTGGCCCTCTTTTCATATCCTCAAAAGGTTTGTAAAGTTTTTCATCGCTGTCTCCTTCACCATCTTTAAATTCTTTTCATGATTATAACTTGCATCAAAAGTTTACCATGTCCATATCTTGTACATGTATAAGTAATAGTTATATCTATTTATTTTAATTATTGAAGGAATAATTGTCTTTATTTATAAAGATAAGGAAAAGCAAGTTGTTTATTTGGGACGCACATATTTGTATGTCTGTCTTCTTGGTAAACCATGTTCGAGTGTTTGTTCTTCTTTAGTGGTAGTATCAGTATTAATTTTGCACAATGCATTCTTGAAGTGAAGAATCTTGTTTTTACTCCATTATCTTTAAATTTCGGAGGACATCCATCTTTCATATTAATATTTGTTAAAATTGAGATCTGCATTAATTTTTTCCGATACACTTTTAACCGCCTATTCTGATGTCTGGGTCCTGCTTTTATGATTATGTTTATTCTTTGATTCAGATATCAAAATAGTTTGTCTAAAATTATTTTATAAGTTTGTGTTGAACTTCTGCAGGGATCGGTTGGAAGTCTTGGAAGAAGAGATGGTTTATCCTTACACGCACTTCCCTGGTGTTCTTCAAAAGTGATCCTGTTAGTGCTTACCACTGTTTCCATAATTTTAGTAAATTATAATATGGCTTATAATTTCCCTAATTTTCTGTTCTACTGATTTTTAATTTCTACATACTGCCAATACATGCTAGTGTTAAGGATCTGTTGTCTGATCATTAAGTTCATAGTTGTGTGATGTTTATTGGTGCTGTATCATATTCAATATTTTAGTTGTTTCTTTCCCTCACTTTTTATGCATATGCACACATCATGTCTTTTCAATGTTTCACCTGTTGGAATGGTTTAATGGCATATTTTAAATCATTCAGGATTTTGTACATGTAATACGGAGATTTGGATATGATTGATTGTATGTAACACCGTGCGATACAGTTATTTTAGATTTTCTCACTTCTTGATGTGCTATGCTATAAAAGAGAGAAGGACAATCTGATCATTGCCTTCTAATGTTTCGAATGTTCATTAAAAGTTTGCTTTCATGAGTTAATTGAAACAAATCATGAGTTAATTGAAACAAATGCTTATTGCTTTAATTTTCTTGCAGAGTGCCCTACCACAAAGAGGTGGTGAAGTTAATTTGACTTTGGGGGGTATTGACCTGAACAATTCCGGAAGGTGTGGATAATCATTGTATATTTTCTATTATGGTTTGTCACAAATGTCTTGCTTATAGTTCCTCTTGTTTGCAGTGTTGTTGTTAGAGAAGATAAAAAGTTGCTGACTGTGTTGTTTCCTGATGGGCGTGATGGACGGGCTTTCACTCTTAAGGTGTATCATGTGTAATTGACTATTGTTTCGGCTATTATTTTAGGTATTTGTTTCTCTGGACATATTTGAATTCAAGATGCTAATACCTTGTTACTTGCTAAATTCAGGCAGAGACATCAGAGGATTTGTATGAGTGGAAGACAGCTCTAGAACATGCCCTTACACAAGCACCAAGTGCTGCACTTGTCATGGGACACAATGGGATTTTCCGAAGTGACACAACTGATACAATTGAAGGGTCATTCCATCAATGTTTGTTCCCCGTAGTTTCTTCTTAAATTTATTTGATGTTCATCATTCCTTTTTGACCTATTCTTCTGCATTTCTTTTACTTATTTTTGTTAGATTTTTGCATTCTTCTTAGGGAGAGACAAACGCACTGCTAAATCATTGGTTGTTGGAAGACCAATTTTGCTTGCGCTTGAAGATATTGACGGGACCCCATCATTCCTAGAGAAAGCTCTGCGATTTCTTGAGAAGTTTGGTAAATGATGATTTTAAATTGATTATTACTTTTGTTACTTGAGCTGTTTTTTCCACTGATGGAAAGTGAAGTTTTTCTCATGGACAGTTGTCTAGAAAAGTGTATTCTTAATCTTTGGAATTGGTTTTTTTAAGCATCCAGAGGTTATATTCTTGTGATCTTAACATTAGGGAAGCTGCCTGACCATCCATTTTGTTAGCGCTTAGGAGTACAAGCTTTATGTAGTAAAACTGTATGCTTCTGTAAGTATTTGTGTTATTTATGTTTTCTCTTTGCATGCTATTAGATTGCAAATAGTCTGAAAGAAGTGGTTGTGTGGCTTTGGGCTGTCACCCATGCATGCACAAATAATCAGATTGCAATTCCTGTAAAATCGGTGTTGCTTTAAGCGAAATTACTTAGGAGTAAAATGAAACTGGCAATATAAATCCTTTTTACTCCTTTTTCTTTTCCCACTTGGCTGCTGATTTTTTATTTTGTGTAACATGGGGTCCTAGGCCTCCCCGTGCGTTGAAAATTAAGATCCTTTAGCAGTTTGCTTTTTCAGTTGTAATGCGAAATTTTGATGAACTTAGGGGAAAGTTATGCACAAACATCCTTTTGATAATTTATTAATTTTTACCTCATTCTATGTTAGATTTTCTGAGCTGTCATCTTGGAAGAACAAACTGGGAAATTTCTGAAACAAGTTGCATTTTTTCCTTCAAGTTAGAGTAGTCAGGATTTGTATTTAAACTTCATGAGCTGGTTGAGCTTGTTAAACTTAGTACTAGCGGAAGAACAAACTGGGAAATTTCTTGCTTCTTTATTACTATTTTCTTTTCACTTATAATATTGTTTCTGCAACAGGAACTAAAGTTGAGGGAATTCTGCGTCAGTCTGCAGATGTTGAGGAGGTTGATCGCAGAGTTCAAGAATATGAACAGGGTATCTCTTCATTTCAAATTGATTGTTGTTTTAGCACATCTGCATATTTGTATATCTGGGTCTCAATTATTCAAATGCTGTCTTACATGTCATCTTTTCATAACATAGGCAAGACTGAATTTGGTTCTGATGAGGATGCTCATGTTGTGGGAGACTGTGTAAAGGTAGCATTGTCAGTCATTATATCATTTATTATCAGATTCATGTTCATATTCCTTAGTCATGAAAGTTGTTTGATCCACAGCATGTTCTAAGGGAGCTACCCTCATCCCCAGTTCCTGCATCCTGCTGTACTGCATTGTTGGAGGCTTACAGTATGTTGAACTCTTTGCTTTCTTATTTCCACGTTTTCTCTGAATGTGGGCTTTTTTTAAAACAAATTTTATAAATACCTTCTTAAGATGTGTGTATTCTTGGGGCAAAATTTGGTGCATTATATGTATAGTTAAAGCAAAAAGTACAATCTTGGCTTATGAAGTTATGATGCTTCACGTGCTCGCTTTACCCTGTACCTATGAGTTATTGCGTGCTGAGTTGATATATTGACATGCTAGCCTAGAGTGAATAGCATTCACACTGTCACTCTCTAATTCTTTTTTTGTGCATGAAATGATTGGACTTGAATGAACAAGCTTCTATGCTTTTGAACTTTAAGAAATATAATTTTTCATCAGCTTTTTATGGTTTCTGTTTGATTCCAGTCTGGTGCAACTGGTACATCTTTTCGGGGTGCACTTGTGCAGCTGCTATACTGTATAATATATCATATTCATTATGTTAAGCATAAAGTTCTGTCCCCATAGTTCTTTGATTCTTTTGTTTCTTCATAATTGTATTAGAGGAAACATCTCTGTAATAATTAATACTGTTACTTTCTGTTTTCATTGGATAAGAAATTGATCGGAAGGAAGCTCGGATAAGTGCAATGTGCTCTGCGATATTTGAGACATTTCCTGAACCAAACCGTCGCCTGTTACAAAGGTACATCTCCCTGTCACTTTCTAACATTACATGTTATTACTTTTTCCCACATATTTGCTTCTGTTGAGCTTTATGGTGTTCCTGTGATTAAAAGTTCTTATGATTGAGTTTTTAATTTTTTTGAAAACTATGCATTTTATAAAATAAATATTTGTTTTTGTTATTTATTTATTTGATAATGTGAACACTGCATGAATTGTAGTCATCTTGTTGACATGAGACATGAGAGATGAATGCAGAAAAGATTATTTTCCTGATCTCACTTTCTTTGATAAGAAAGTATGGCATTTACGGTGGCAGTGGATTGATTGAAGTATTTTCAGTTTCCCCAACATTTTAGTAATATATTTATATTTCTGAAGTTGTTAACTTGATATGCATCATTTTGTAGGATTCTGAAGATGATGCATACAATCTCATCCCATTCTAATGAGAATCGAATGACTCCATCTGCTGTAGCTGCTTGCATGGCCCCCTTGCTTTTACGCCCTTTATTAGCTGGTGAATGTGAGTTGGAGGATGACTTTGATGCTACTGGTGATAATTCTGCGCAGCTTCTTGCTGCTGCAAATGCTGCTAATAATGCTCAAGCCATCATTGCAACCCTTTTGGAGGAGTATGAGAATATTTTTGATGTAAGATGCTACCAGCTTCATTGTTGTTTAATATGGGATATCAATCTAAATGCTTTATGATTTCTTATGCTGAGTGAAATTATACGATTTGAATGAGTTTAGTAATAGTAACAAGCTAGTACAACCGCAGTAAATGTGATGGCAATGTCATTTCATGAATTATTATTTGATCCAAACTTGTGTGATCCTTGTTTCTTATGATTGCTAAAATTTCTTTCTCATCATTATAGTTTTAAATATTGTTAACCTTTGCAATAAACCTGTACACTAGAGCTCCTTTCATATGGCCTATTTGTGTGATTATTTTTGTTGTTTCAGGATGAAAATCTACAAAGATGTTCTATATCAGCTGATTCTCGGGTTGACAATAGTGGTAGTGAAGATTCGAGTGATGATGAAAATCCAGATATGAAAGACAATGGCTACCATGATGCAGAAAATGAAGCCAGTCCGGACACAGATGAAGATCCTTCACGTGTTCTCAGTGGGAAATTAAGTGAAAGCAGTGGTTATGTGGGCAGTGATCTCTATGACTGCAAGGTTCCTTTTATCCCCTTTCTCTAAAATAAAAACATAAGGATTATACATCAATGGCTGCACACTTGAATTGTCAACCGGTTAGGGGCCTGGCCCGCTGGGCATGGAAATGACTCTTTAGTCCCAATTCTGGCCTGAGGATATTGTTATTTTTTTATATTAACAAATGAAGTTCTTTAATTTAAAATACGAATGGCTGGTTGCTGGGCCATGTCAGACCTTGCTAAGGTTTAGCTCAAGTTTTCATTATGTCAGCTTGACCCATCCCATGGAAACCTTTGCACAAACATGCAATGACTTACAGGAGAACTATTATGATGTTGCAATGATCAATGTTAAGAAATGATATCTGGATATCTTGGATGCGGAAAGTAGTTAAGAATTATTTGATGTGTTGGACTTGGGAAGTTGATGGGTTTCATACGCAAATATTGATTCTTTTGAGATTCTCTTTCATGCCATACAAGCAAGAAGTATCTGGGCTTGTGATTATCCATGAAGATGTGGAAGTGCTTCTATTCATAGAATTTGAGTGATTTCATCTGGAGTGTGTAGTTTTTAGATGGCTTCATTTGATGATAATTTCAAAGAGGATAAATTGAAAATCCATGAAGATATGGAAGGGCTTACTATTCATAGAATTCGAGTGATTTCAGCTGGAGTGTGTAGTTTTTAAATGGCTTTATCATCTCTATGTCATGAAAAACAGTGAGGTTTAATTAGTAGAACTTCAGCGTAAATAATTTCATAACGTAAACTGTATTAATCATGTTTTGTTGCCTTAAGAAGGAAAAAGAGTTTGTAAAATCTTATGTATCGGAAAGCCTTTCCGTTTTTGTGTTATAGGTTGTTGGAGAACTTGAGTGTTAATCCCTTAACTAATCCATTTTCTGTGTACAGGCATTTGGGGATGATGGTTCAGATGTTGTGTCCCCTAGAAACAATAATACTCAGGCTGAGAGTTCAAGCTTATCTGCAGATCCATTGCAGATGAGAGATCCTGACCCTCAACTTGAGGAACATGGCAGGCAAGATAAAGGAAATGAAAATCCAATTAATGAGATAGATGTTCCAAGTGTGTTACCTACTGGTGAATCTTACCGATCAATGGGTGAGATTCTGTCTTCAATGCATCCTAGCCATCCTGTATCAGTGCCTGGACTTGAATCTTCTACTGAGAAGCCAGTTGGTAAAGCTAGAGGCTCCAGTATTAACGCAAAGAGATCTACATTTTGGGGAAGAAGCAATGTGAGTTACCGTTTTATGATGCATTATGTAATTGCAAGGATCTCTCAATTACATGCACTAGACATGTCACGTTTATTCAAGCACTTTCTGAATTGATTCTAATATGGTTGATTAACGTAGGTAAGATCTATGTCTTCATAAACTTTCCTACGAAGGAGATGAGAAAAAATTTTCTTTGAAGCAGTCTTAAGAAAAACGCTTTATTGTTCTTGTATCATTGCTTTGTGCTCCATTGCTGCATTCTAGGATTTTCCATCACACAAGTCATGGTTTAGTTTCTTTCATTTTCTTTTATCGTTTTTTATAAACCCTGCTTACAGAGGTTAACAAACAAACATGCACCTACAACTTCAAGGCCATAAGTATTCCATCATTCAATAGATAAAGCTCCAAACTATCCAGACATTGCATTTATTGTCTCAGAATGTGTGGGTCATTTAGCTTCAACACATAATGAAGGAGACAAGAAAAACTTATTTTTGAAGTAGTGTTTTATTGTTCTAGTTTCATTGCTTTGTGTTTCAGTGCCACATTCTAGGATTTCCATCACATGACACACAATTTATTTTCTTTCTTTTTCTTTTATTGTTTTTGACAAACCCTGCATGCAAAGCTTAACAAACAAACATAGCGCTTACAATGTCGAGGCCATAATTATTCCATCATTCAATAGATAAAGCTCCAAACCATCCAGACATTGCGTTTATTGTTCTCGTTTAATGTTGTTCACTGGTTTCTTTCATGTAAAAATGTGCTCTTAGCGGATTCTTTGGGCCCTGGACTTATTTGGAAGGCTGCTCGTTTTCATGGAATCAAATAGCATAAATGATTGCTGCATCAGCTAGCAAAGAAATGTTAATGAAAATCCTCTCTTTTCTTAGAAATTGTATTTGAATGACTTGCATATCTGACTCTTTTGGGTCTGGACTTATTTGGAAGGCTGCTCATTTTCATTCACTCAAATAGCAAATATTACTGCTGCATCAACTAGCAAAGAAATGTTAATGAAAATCCTCTCTTAGAAATTTATAATTTACATATATGACTTGGTTTTGATAATTTGCAATCTTTTATTTGGACTATATAACAGAACAAGCCTATTTCTACAAACTATTACTGTGCTTCTCGGTAAAGCATATGTGCATCTTGAATGTTGTACCTTATTTTGCTGGTGGATGTATATGTGCTCTGGTTTCATGCGGAAATGCAATGAGATGCTTTACTTATTTTTACAGTTTCTGTTGACAGAGGAAGACCATACTCACTTGAATCTTCATTTGCTTTGTCATACAGGCCAGAAAGACACCATCAATGGAATCTGTTGATTCTTCTGGTGAAGAAGAGTAAGTTACTCATTACATTTATAGCTTTCTGCTTTATTATTTGGATTTCTTTTAACTAGTATCTCTGCATTTGAAAACTTACTCAGGCTTTGTGTTTTTGCAATTCTTGCTTAGCACAAGCATGAATCTTAGTCCATCTTAAAATCTGCCTACTACTTTTAACTTGATAGTGTTGCATGATGCCATTTTGTTAAAACAGTGTGCAGTTGAGTTCTTATATTGAAATTGTCTAAAAATATCTTACATCTGATGTATTTGGTGTTTTTTCTTCTAGGCTTGCTATACAGAGGCTTGAAATCACTAAGAATGATCTTCAACATCGTATTGCAAAAGAGGTAAGCACTACCTTTTTGAAATCATAATATGCTTGACCAGAGAAATAGATTTTGTCTCCACTGACAGATTGCTTATTATTTTTGTAGGCTAGAGGAAATGCAATCTTACAAGCTAGCTTGGAAAGAAGAAAACAAGCATTGCATGAACGTCGCTTGGCACTTGAGCAAGATGTATTTCTTTCTTACCTATTTTTATTCCTTAGATATTAGTATTACATGTTCGGCAAGGAATTGAGTCTTAGAAATTTCTTGTTTGTGATCATTTTGGATTAGTACTATGTGCTTTACTTAGGCCCATTTCTATATATTTCTTGTTTGCTTTAGTGAGGAATTAGTTCTATATATTTTGCCTTATTCTAATTATTCTATTGGAGGAGGTCTTAAAATTTTCTGGATACTAACAACACAACAGGCTCATGAAGTTGCAAATTTCTTCAGTTGTTCCTTACATACATCCAATAAAAAATGCCTTTGGCAAGTGAGGGTTTTTGAACTGATAAAAGCTGCTTAGAAGATTGGATGAAAATCACTCTGCAGATGGTCATGCTAGGTGGTTTTGTGGCTTGCATTTACCTAAAAATAGTTATACTTTGAATTTATTTTCTGCAACTATGCATGCACAGAACAATTATGAGGGTAATAGTTTGGATACTGTTTGAACTAAAAGTATTGTGCAGAATCTGTAACTGTGAACAAACATCAATCTTCTTTCTTTCCAAGAAATGATTTTTCTTGAAAATTATGTTCCTAAATTTGTGTTCCTACTTACCTGTAAATTACTATGTAGGTCTGTAGATTGCAAGAGCAGCTGCAAGCTGAAAGGGATCTTAGAGCTGCCCTTGAAGTTGGATTGAGCATGTCAGCAGGACAATTTCCTAACTCCCGCGGAATAGATTCCAAGGTTGGTACTGATTTCAAGAGAATTGTTCTTTTTTATAAATTTAGCATTCCTCATTCTTATAACTTAAATTGATGTAAAGACGAGGGCTGAGCTTGAGGAGATTGCTCTTGCCGAAGCTGATGTGGCTAGATTGAAGCAGAAAGTTGCAGAACTCCACCAGCAGCTGAATCAGCAACGGCAGCATCATTATGGTTCCATATCTGATGCATGTGACCATTACCAACATGTCCAAAATCATAATTCTCAACAGTGAGTTATTGGAATCTTTCTGTTCATTTGATTCCTAAGCTTTCTCTGCCTAAACTTACTAGCATTGCATGGCAGATTCATGAGGTTATAATGATTGATATCTAGGAACCAATTGAAGTACATATTTCAGTACTGGATTAAGATTTCAAATTTCCTATCACCTGACTTGTTTCCAAATGTTAGTTCCTTGCATTAGGAGTTATCTTTCGAGCTACCTCTTGAGGATCTGAAACCCAACATATAATTTTAGTCAAGGTCTTTTTGAAGTTCTTTGGCTGTCAAGGTGAATTCAAGCCCTTAAGAAGATGGACTTCTTATGTATCTTGAAAAATAGACTTTCTTATAGGCAGATCTTGTTGAGTGTAGTGTGGGAGGAGAGCCATCTTTATACTAGCTAATTACTGATTAGGCTTGGTTTGATGTTTGGAAGGGATGTGGGTTACTACCAGATGTTTTTAGAAAAAAACAACCAAATCTCGGAGAGGAAGAAATCTTTTACTGGATGGGTATGAATGGTTTTTTTTGTTTTTTGTTTTGAAGTGGTAGTTATTACATCTAATATGGTGATTTTGAAGGGTTTCTACTGATTGATGATTTAGATATTGTTTTTATCATTTTTTATGAACTTTTTACTAGGCACTGTAGAACTACCCAAAATGGTAAACAGTATATGCTTATAATATTTGTCTGCTGAAGAGTTGAAACTCAATAATCTTAGTATGAGTTCTTTTCCTTGTGCTTAAAATGTGTATATTTCTGTAGGAGGTTTCTTCAGCAAGATTTTGATACAACCCTTGCTTTTGTTAATCATGAAAGGAAACAAAGAACAGAGTTGAAACTCAATAATTTTATTATTGAGTTCTTTTCCTTGTGCTTAAAATGTGTATATTTTTGTAGGAGATTTCTTCAGCAAGATTTTGATACAACCCTTGCTTTTGTTAATCATGAACGGAAACAAAGAACAGAGGTACGTCTTCATTATGTTTTTGGAAAAAACCTATGCGTCTTGGTTGATTGAAATGAAATTTCATTGAGGATAAATTCTAAGAATTAGATCATGCTGGCTTTCATCATTTTACTATTTTGTTTCTCGTAGTATTAATATAAATCAGCCTAGCCCAGCCGTTTGACCTAGTTTAATTGGGACATTGAAGGCTGTTTGTCCTTTTATATTCTTCTTGGACATGAAAACGATCATAATGTTTGTTTGTCATTATTGTTGGAATGTTGATGAGCCAATACTGCTGAATTATATATGTGTTTGTTCATGAGTACCTGTGTTTCACCTTACAGAGGATACCTTTTTGTAGGAGAATATAGTTAGGGCTGTAATCAGCAAACCTGAGCTCTAATAACGTGAAGCTTGAGCTCAACATGAAACTTAGCTCAAGCTTGGGATAAATCAAAATATTCAAGCTTGCTTGATTACTCAATTTACATGCTCGTGCTCGAATTAAGCTTTTTAGTGTAAAAATTTCTTGTGCTATTTTTCCCCCTTGACCAAACTTTGTTTCATTAAGGTTATACTTATTTTCAAGTAGTAAGCCCTTTGCTCTGGAGATGTTTTCTCTGCATGTAAAATTGACTGATGCTTGTCCAACTTATGTTTGCCATGGATTAAGGAGTTTTATTGGTGATGACAATGAAAGTTAACTGATGATGAGCACAGAACGGTGTTAGTACTTTTAATTTTTCCGCATCAGTACCTGTGCTATGATTTCCTTTGAACTTGCTATGTTTTTCTATCTCCATGTCTTCTTGGTCGTTCTACTTCTATCACTTTAAATATATATTGATGTTCGGTCCTCATTTTATCCACTCTAAATGTGCATTTTAAAAACTGTTTGCAGGAGAGTTTGCTAGGGCCAGACTGGAGGAATGTAAAAGGACAGGAATTGGCAGTTGGAAACAGCAGCAAGCAGCCTACACGAAAGCAATTTATGGAGTTGACAAGCTTGAGTGACTCAAAAAGTACTGAGCTGTCCGTAAATATGTCTATGGATGAGGTTACTTCTGCCTCTGTCCCATCCACTTCAAGAGCAGCAGAGGTAACACTGACTGTTTGCTTGTTTCTATTCTGTAGGTGACATATTTTTGCCTACTTTTAAAATTTGACCATTGGAAAACTAGTATCAGAATCTAATCATACGAACAATCTGGCTTATACCTGATCAACTATTGTATAGAATAGTTAGTAGATACTGAATCTGCTATGATTTGCAGGTGATTGATTATACAAGACATCCGTCAGCAGCTTCATCGGCTCTGGTAGAATTAACAACACGTCTCGACTTTTTCAAGGAAAGGCGTTCCCAACTGATAGAACAGCTTCACAATCTTGATCTGAACTATGGAACATCCTCTCAGGAATTTTTATACAAACCATCATCATCACCCCCTTGGAACTAACCAGTGAATCTGGAGGAGCAATGTTGTCTCGTGTTGTTGTACATCCTAATTTGTTGCATGTAATCTCATTTCTTATCTTTTACTCTCTTTTTTTCCCTTTGGTTTGTGAAGGTGATCGGAGTTGTAATCAGAATGTTTTAAATTTTTTATGGGACATTGTAAAGAAAACCAGTAACATTGTGGATAGCATATGGAGCTTAGGAGGTATGCATGTATGTATGTATCTGAACGAATATCTTTGAAGATAAAACGTTTTTCCCATTTTGAGCGCTATTTTGTATTATCATTAGAGACTGCTAACATGCATACGAAGTGGCTGAGCCTATGTCAACTCACCGTCTCGCGGCTTTCATTGGTAGAATTTTATCTGGTCATAGAATCAGCTCTTATGGCCAAACACTACGTCAGAATTTAAAAAAAAAAACCTTACATAATTCCAAATGTATATAGGTTACCAACAAAAAGATGTCTCAGTATATCATAGAAACAATAAAAAAAATTACAATTAGCAAGAAGCATTACTTCAAATTGTCAAACGTCAAACGCCAAAAAGCCGCACCGTAAAACCAAGCGCAATCACCGCTCAGATTTGAGCCACCATAAGAGGAATAAGACATCACTCATCAGCCGAAAACAAATACAAATCCGGGTTTTCAGTAAATTAAATTTCAACACCATCTTCTCTTGTTATAATCCGCCCTCAATATAGAGCTAAACAAGTTAGTATCTTCTCCTGGGACTCCTCGAGCGATGTGATCGCCCAGATCTGCAAAATTTTACAAGGTAAAAAGGTATTGTTAGGTCCCCTCGTATACTCATTTTGCACCTAAGGAAAGCAGCAGTAAAAATGGTTTCAAGATTCGGGCATGATTGGCACTTGGCATCTAGGTTTGAGTTAAGCTGGGTTGTGCTTAGGTAGGGTAGATTGCTTCTTGCTTCAGGTCATCTTAGACTCAAGTCATTCAAATTTCGGTTGCTTCAATTCCAAGAATTAAATGGTTCAATCCATCTAACTTAAAAAGTTCAGGCGGGTTGAACGAAGATCATCCTTTCACCATTTATAATTTATATATTTAAGTATCAACCCAAACTCAGCAGCATATTAATAGAGACAAACCGTAAATTTTTTCTTTTGAAGGCTCCAGTACTGGGCCCATTGCTAAAGGCCCAATTGACATTGATAGTCTGCGTAAGAAGTTCTGTTCCATCCATCGTGGATATGGCATTCTTCGCTTCTTCAAACTTTTCATACTCAATCAATGCATATCCCTAATTTAGAAACACTCGCATTAATTCTACTTGAACAAAAATACACAATATTATGAAAAGACATTAAAAGAATTCAAAAGTTTGTCAAAGAATAGTCATTTGTCTCTTTTATCTTCAACCAATAGTCCAATGCTATGAAATAAAGACATTAAAATGTGTCGAGCTAGTTTTAAGTAACAATAAAAAATGGTTAGAAGCACTGAATTGCTTGATGTCTTGCGGTATAACTGAATCAACGTTCTCTATGGGCAAAGCAATATGATAAACATTGAACATACAGATATAAATAGACAAAATATATACAATACAATATATACATGCAGAAGCATACTCATGAATACATAAGAAAAATAAGCAATGTGAAAAGTTCGACCACCAAAAACAAAAGTTAAAAAGTACATCATTGCACAAAATAATGGTCATAAAGTGAGCAAAAATTTATTAAGTTGATTACCTTGACAAATCCAGTGCGACGATCAAGATTTAAATGCAAATTCTTGATCTCACCAAATTCACCAAATGCATTGTGCAAATCATCCTCTTGTGCTTCCTCATGTACACCACTGACCAAAATAATCCATCCTTCAATAGCTGCACATTTATTAATGAGAATAAACGAATATTATCATTGAGAAGAAGAGTACAAGATTTCACAAACATAAAGGAAAATATTTTTTTTATTCTTGCAATGATTGCTTTTATCTACTATGTTCTACAAGTTGAGTTACATTGGCATCAAGCAAGAAACGAAAGGGTGCCCACAAACTTTAAAATTGCCAGATAGATCTAATGGAGTATGGTTTGGTTTTAGAAAATGTACCATGCTTTTGGTAATGGAGCAAAATGAACCTCAACGATCAACCAAGAATATATATACATCCACGTTTTAAAAATCCTCTGAAATCAAGAGGAATTTCTATAAGATGCTAAATACTTTTTATTTAATTTTCTCTAATTCTTAATACAAATTCCTATTGTACTTTGGAAAACAATTAAAAACGGATTATGTCTAATAACCAAGCCCAAAAATTACAAACGACTTATGTCTAATTTTCTTGGAAATTACAAACTGATTATGTCTAATATCCAAGCCTAGAAATGCGCCGCTTTAGATATATTAACCATCTGACAAACAAATACACCTTAGTATTGTGGGACACACGTAAACTGTGGGCCATAAAATTCATTAAGAATCGTCCACTATACTTTGTTCTAGTCTCTTGAACGAGATGAACATATCAAACTCATCATTAAAGATCTTCGATATAAAAATAATAAAGCATTTCTCCTTAATTAAGGGTTCGTATAAAGTACAACGTAGTTAGAAACTATCCACATTGAATAAGTCAAGGTAGTTGCGGTTAGAAATCCAACATTCAAAAGGTTAGGAAGTTTAAACAGTCCATAAAACGAATCATTTTTAAAGTCTGATTCTGGAATAACCTAATAAATCATGAACTGGAGAGCTTCTGAATTCGTGTTATTAGCAACCGGTAGTGAATAAATAATTAGTAGAAAAATTAACATTATATTCCGAGAGTGAAGATATTTCATATAACCCAGAAAAAAATCAGAAACCCGCTCAAGGTTCAGCATTAAGCGAAAACTATCAAATTCCCAACTAATTTCAAACCCAATTTTGTTATGAAATTAAGAGTAACTTCCATACAGCAAAAATGAAAGCAATTTCGTAATCATCTTGTTTTGTAGGGCAAAAAAATAAGAATAAAACCCTAGAAAATCAAACAAAATGAAACAATATAAGTGAGCAGGGAGAGAAAAATTAGGGTTTAATGAAGGGACTAACATCTCTGGGGACCGGGGCCGCCGTCAGTGCCGAGGGACTCGAAGTCGCGGGAGGCGAGACGGGAGTGGCGGTCAGCATCGTCCTCACGGAAGCCACGACCCTTGGTCTTCTTATGAGCAGAAAGAGAGGTGGAAGCGGCGCCAGTGATGGCGGACTTGAGCTTAGGCAAGGGAGCTTGAGGGGAGGCATCGCCGGCGGCGTCCTCGTCCATGAGGTCATCGTCCTCCGGTTCAAAATCCACGGCCTCCACGTCACCGCTCGCCATCCGGTGATCTGTACGCGCGTATATTTGTTTGTTTCCCTTTTAGAATGTGTAAATTTTCGTGGGTGTGCCAGAGAGGATTAAGCTGATCGAGGTTTTTATATTTATAGGGGGGAAGTTAAGTTTCATTATCCGTAATGAAATGGAAATGATGGAATGAGTAAAATAATTTTGAATTAATCTATTCATAAGTTTTATTTTATTATTTTATTTTTATTTTAAAATTTTCTAATTGAATAAAAAATAAAATTTAAATTAAATTAAGTGAATATAATTTTTTAAACATTAATCTCATTATAAAAAATAAAAATATGATAAATTTGAATTGTTAATTTACTTATTTAGATCTCCAAATTTATTATTTTAAAATTTTTTTATATTTTTTATATATTGTTTAGAATTTTTTTAGAAAATTTAGTTTTTTAATTTATAAATATATTTTAAAATATAATTTGGAATTTTTTTATAAATATTTAAATTTTAAAATTTATTTTAATTATTTTTGTAATTTTTGTTGAGAGAAACTAATTTGCTATTTTTCAAAATTAATAGATACCAAAGGGATAATTACACCAATCAATTATTTGAATTATCTTAATTCTAAAATTCAACTTACTCAAACTCAAAACTTAAATTATTTATTTGAGTTTACTCGAAAAAACTGAATAACTCGAATAACTCAATTTGATTAACTTAAAATTCGAAAAAGATTTTAATTTTTTCTAGTCAAATTAAATTTTGCTCACCCTTAATAATATTAACATTATTCCAAATATGCATATTAAATTTTGTTAAAGTTTTTTCATAATCTTGTTTTACATTTTTTTAAAATATATATTATTTTTTAATATTTATTAATTTCATATATTGTAATTAAAATTTTAAACATAAAAAAATATTTTTTAATATTTACTTATAATATTTTTAAGATTTAATTTTCATATAATATACATAAAAATAATATATCGTAAACTTAAAAATAGATGGATAAAATTATTCACAAAGTTTAACTTATTTCTAAACCGATGATATTTTCTAAGAGATCAATTATTTTCTGTCTATATTTGGATAGGTTGGGTTTTAGAGAATCATAAAGTGAATCAATAAATTTCATCATACCACCTTATTAACAAACAAATAAATAATATTTTTTTATTCATAACATTAATGAAGTAATATCGTGGATGCACTAATGCAAAATATATATACCAATGAATCCATTAAATATAAAACTTATTTAACTATTATTTGCATCAAAATATTTATCAATAATCTTTAATTTTAATTTTGTTTTAAAGAATTTTCTATTTTTTCGAGAAAAAAATTATGAAGTTAAGTTGACAAACTCTTCAATAATTTTACTTACTAATATAAAATAAACATTTTGTTTAGTGTATTCATTATCTCCCTTTACTCCTTTTAACTTGTCCAAACTTTATTGCAAAGATTTCCTTATTCACTTTCTAAGTAAATGAGTCTATAAACTAACCCACTCTATAATTTTAGAACCAAAGTAGGATAGAGGTTGATGTTAATTTTGGTCTGCCCCTAATAAGGCTAGAATAAAGGTCTTTTAGTCCCCGGACCATTCTCTCGCAACTGCTTCATCAACTGAAATGTTGTTTCTCTTCAGGTACAATTCCTTTATATCCTTCAAGTCTTTTTCTGCGCGAGTTACGATCACGCGACTCAGAGCATCTTCATTTGTCTCTTCCAGATTAATGGCTGATCGTAACACCTGCTTCACCAATCAATTTTCAATATTGATTTAAGGATTTAATTAGCCACCATATTGATATTTATGATAGCATCCCTCAACTTTTTTGCATTCTTACCTTTGCAAAATACTTTTTAGGATCTCGAATGCAACGTATCACAGTACGCAATGTAGAAAAATAATCACCGCCTGGAAAACCCTGCAATGGACCAAGTTCCAATGCAAATTACATGCCTTGTGTAGTTGCTGAATCGATGATAAGTGTATTGGTACCTTAGTGATGGAATGACCATAGATGTCTTTGTAGATGTTGAATGTAGCATTGAGCTGTGCTTGACTCCTAGTACTCAATATCCTAATCACTTCCTCGTTGTTAAAAGCCTTTCCATGGATTTCTTGATGGAGAGTACTAGCCTCAGATTGTGCCACTGTCTCATCAAATTCATCGCCATCATATCTATATGCACTTGTTACGCCAACCAAAAGCTGCAATATGACAACCTAAAAACCAATTATATTGGAATACGAGGCGTAAGGCCGTAGCAGAGTTTTGAAACATACTTTTCGAATATCAGCAGTGGTGAAAGAAGCGAGGTCTTCTTCGAGGGAATGCTTGTAGCGAAATTTATAAGCACGTTTCACAGCCAGGAGATCTTCAGGGGATCTGATACATGCAATTTCAATAATGACTCTATAATCAGGATCACTCTTCTGCAATGTTTCATTGGCTAAAACAGCATCTCGGTCTGCAGGATCCAGAGTCCATAAACTTATAGCTCTCTGTATTCAAAATAAAATTAAAAACTCATCATCTGCGACTGCAATTTAAATCGTAAAAAGATTTTTTTTTTTTTGAAATGGAACATGAACCTCTAAGTTTCCAGAGAGCTCGCATTTGAGTTGCTGGAGGAGATCTTGATGGTATATCTCTTGAAAAGCTAGTCTAACAAGCTTCCTTTGGAACAGATTTCGATGTCCAAGTATCGAAATTATGGCTTTCTTATCCGTTCCCCATCCTGAAAACAAATCATACACACGTAATTTAATTAAATTACATGTCTTACTAATTTGGAATTTGAATTAATAGATATGGAAACCTTGACAAGCCTTCTTGATATTTTCTGCATCTTCAACAGGAGAGAATTGCTTCGGCCAAATAATTGTAGTCATTTTGGGCTTGTATTTGCCTGCTAGTAAAGTAACCTCAGGGCTTCATTCATTTTTTTATAGTGACCGAGCAAGCAAGTTAATGTTACTGTTTCAGGAATTAAAAATCATTTTTCGAGAAACGCAGCATTCTGAGTTTTGTGGAGTTTCTTTGTATCATTTATCGCTTCCGTTTCTAATATTATTTGTAACAGCAATTCTTGGAAAAGGAAGCCAAAAAGCAAAGGTAGTTTTTCTTCTAACATGCATGAATATTACATTATTTAAACTTTCTAATTAATTGTTTTTTTTTCCTGAAAGATGGAAGTTGAATTTTCAATGAAAAAAAAAATCGAAAGGAGAACCATGAGATGATAAAGGTAGTCTGAATGAAGGAGTAAATGAAAGAAGGAAATTGAAGGATTAAAGAGTGTTAAGAGAAAGAGGAATGTACCCCTTAGAGTAAAGTGAACATATTAGTTTTAGTTTTAGATATAAGCGGGAGGTTTTCTCTTTAGGATTTTTAAATAAAGTATAATAAAAAATTAAATTTAAATACAATTTCAATTTTTATATAATTATTTTTGAAATTTTGCATCGTATTGTATTTTGATAATTTTACTTAGAGAATAAATAGATAAAATATAACTTTCAATTAAGTATTTATTGTTTTGCCATTTGCTATCAAGATATATGATATAAGTCAAACTTGCATATTTTATGATAATAGACCATGAGAATTACATTTACAAGTTATAATCAAAACAAAATAATAATTTAGTTTATAAGAATTCTTTCTATTAAATTTTTTGAAACAAAAGATTTAATTTAAGTTCGTGTCACTTTTAAATTATTTATTTTGATTATTTCAAGTTCAAATTAAACGGGTTTAAATTGTTGACTTCTCGTGATAAAATCTGGTTGATCGAGTGAAACTTTTAAGTTTAAATCAAAATTAACAGTTTTATATTATTAGTATATTAATCCTATATAAATAATAATTTATTTTTAATTGGATGTGTTAATAAATTAAAATAATATTTGTAATCTAATTTGATAGGGCACTTTTATTCTTTTGACAATGGTTGAGATAATTTTGTTTAAGATTATTATGCGCTGCTTTTCTGACACTTAATATCACCAGAAAGATGCTTAAATAGATTATATAGGAGACTTAAACTCAGATTAAAAATATGCAAAGTCGGCGCTAAATTTCGGCCAGAGAAAAAAGCTGTTTCACTTTGGTCGATATGTTGCCGTCGGCCGTCGCTAGAACCGGCAGAGCGAATCCATTGCCATTGGTTCTTTTATTCTTCAAAACCAATATGTTTTACTTTCTTACCTTAAAAAAAAGGAAATCAACTTGTATTTTTCTTCTAAAAGATGTATATATTCAAAGTTGAATTTATAGTTTCAATTTGATTTTATGAAAGAAGGTTTTTTTTTTTTAAAGAAAAGAAGAATGATAAAATTAAATTAAAATTAGGAGGAGGAGAATAGACAAAAAAAAAAGGGTATAGTTAGGAGGAAGTATTGATGAATAAATCCATGACTGAAGAAGAAAAACGCCATCGTAATCGTCATAATTGCTAACTAATTAATTTTTACAGCCATGAAAGAAATGATAAAAACACCCACCTAACGTAACAAACATTGCATCTGACAGTCATTATAGACCAACAAATCCATCAACGCCAACAATACAACATTCATTGCCTTCTTTATTCTCATTCTCTTTCCCATGCTTCATTTTTAAAGGAAACAAAAAACCTTGAACAGAAATCAAATGCAGCGTTAAGATTGTTTGGATTCATATTACATTAATTAATCCTTATGAACAAAACATGCAAAAACGATCATGTCCAATGATCTTTCCAATATAGTAATTTAAAAAAAAATAAAAGAGAAAAAAATTCATAGCTTTAAGGAAAGAAGTAGGATTAATATGTTCTCTTTTTTTTTTCTTTTTCTTTTTTTTGTGAATCATCTATTGTGTAAAGGATTTGGACCTGTATGAACTTTTCTCTTTTCATCATCAAAAACTTGATTATCATCACCACCACCATCTTTACCTTTATGATGGTCATGATTCCCAGCTTCAAAGCTACCATGGGATTGAAGAACAGGCGGCTTAAACTGTTGAGAAGAAGCTGAAATAGCTGGTTTGAAGCTGCTTCCATGGCTTGAACTTGAACTTGAAGATTCTAACTGAAACAGCAAGAACAAAAGCAGTGGGAAGAGGAGACAAAAGCAAATGAACTTTTTGCTTAAACCCATTTGCTGCTTCAATAATATTCTTCACAATCCAAACACCTACAAACCATGCATGGATTACTACTCCCTTTTAACCCAAAAACCTAGACAGCAAAAAAGGAAAGAAACTCTCTTTGAAATCTGATACACTCAAGTCAAAGCTGGCTCCCTGGAAGAAACTGGTCGAAAAACGAAGACTCTATTAATGGCTTCCCTTCTTTTTTTCTTTTTTTCTTCCTGATGAGCAAACCTAGGAGTGTGAACCCTGAACTGATAGTAATATATTAAGAAGATGAGTCAAAATGCATAGGTTTTGGTGCCTAGTAAGTTGGAATAAAATGGATGGAGAAGGAGTTTGAGTTTGCAGTTTGAACCTTTGATATGTTTTACATGGGAAATAGGCAGAGAGAAAAAGATGAGCTGCTGTTTTGTTTTTACTTCGGTCTACCATCAATGCGTATATGGTTAAAGCAACACTAGTACTATATAAGTACTCCGTATATTAAAGAGTTGCTAGGAGCTATAAAGGAAAAAACTAAAAACTAGAAATACCCAAAAAAAAAAAACAGTAACTTTGAACTCCCTCAATTTCGATATTTGCAATATCTTTCTTTAAAAATTAATAATTGTACATAATTTTAATTGATCTAATAATAAATTTAATATTTAATATTTATATATCTTATGTAAATATTGACAAAAATGTAAATATTGTAAATTAAATTTATTAAATTAAGATCAAATTGACAAAATATATAAATTTTGAGAATTAAATTTATTAAATAATAAACAATATGTACAATTGACTAAAGATATTAATATTATAATTAATTATCTTTAATTGATCATTTTGAAATTAATAGAAATTAAATTACTCTAACTTTTTAAAATAAAATAATTTACTTAATATCAAAATTAAGATAACAAAAATTCTTTTTACCTATAAAAAACTAGAATTAGAAAGGGAAAAGAAGTCAACAAAATAACTCTTACCTAAAATTAGTTTAGGCTCAAACTTCAATATAAAGTTATAAGCACTTCAGGATTTATAATTGTAGGATAGCTGTAGGAGTTAGGTTTATCGTTTAATTATAAATTTCATCTCTTCACTTTATAAAAATTAAAATATTATTTTTTATTTTAATTTATAAAAAATAAGTTAACTTAATTATTAGTAAAAATATGAGCTTAAATTGTTAATTTTTATTAAATTATTATATATAAATTGTTGAATTGTTATTTTATTTTATTAATTCATTACATATAAATCGTAGAATTGTTAATTACCATATCAACAACTAATAGCAAGGTCTGACAATATTACTCAATTGAATTAATTTTTTAATATTTGAAAAAATAAATAAATTCTGACAAATTAAAATTTTTAAAATTTTTGTAAAATAGAAAGATAAAAATTCATAATTACAGCTACAACAAACTCCAAAAGCTAAGGAGGAGCATGCTGGACTTAAAAATGTAAATTGTGAATTTAGATTCCATGTTAAGCATCGATTAATTTTAAATTAATTGGCAATAGATTAAAATTTCAACTTATATATAGCCATAAACTATTCATAGATTAAGCTGCAATAAGCCCATTTTATCAAATTTTACAATTTTATCTTCTTCGTCTTTAATAAAATAGTGTAAAGGTTGGAGAAAGTATCTTTAAAAAAATCAATAATAAAGATTTATAGAATCCCTAATAAGTACAAATACAGTGAAAAGGAGGGGAAAAAAAAGGTGAAGTTTATAAATAATTATAATTCGTTCATATATTTGGGTGGAATGATTGAATTTTGTAAGCATGTACGTTATACATATAATCTAAATTTCTTCCAACCTCATGATTCCACTCCCTTTTTCACCTCGATTTTTTTTCTCTCCATCAAACAAGCACTTTAAATTTTTGGCTTCAGGAAGAAGCTTGCTATACACTTGACATTGGACTAAAAAGAAGTGTGTTCCAAATTTGCATTCATTTTATGCATATTCATTACCTTATTTGTCTATTTCCTTTCTGTCTTAATTTCATCTGTTCAGCCACTTTATTTGATTTTTTTATGGATTAAAATATAAAAGCCTTAAAGAGATGAGAAAAAAATGATATTATGTTTTTCAAAAAAAAAAAAAGATACAATAATTATTATTTAATTCCTCCATAGAATGGGTTCCTGATATTTTTTTGTCCAAATCTATTAAAAAGAAAAAAAGAAAAAATTACCCAACTAACCAAATTATCACCTAAGATGAAGAAAATAAAAGTTTGGGGTTTGAAATTTCATCATCATATATAATTATAAATACCAAAGTTTTAGTGAAGAAAAAACAATTAGTCATATCAAAATAGTCAAACAGGTAGAAAATAGGAATTGACAGATGGGCTGGAATGATAATTTTATTCCAAGGAAAACATGATGTTGTCTTCACTCACTTTTTTCCCCCCTTAATATATAATTCAGGAAAAATAATAATTAACCCTAGAACAACATGAAAGTCAGTCGACAATGGTGGATCGATTTTAGCAGTTAGGGGCCCAATTCCCTGAAAAACTAGGTAGAATATATGGAAAATCTTCTTTAACACCATCATTTCTTTTTGAACTTCCAACTTATTATTATTTGTTTCTGATATTTAATGTAATTAATTATATATAACAAGTATACCATTTATGAATTACATTCCATACAGATAAGGTGAGATTTTGGAAAATTTTCTGAATTGAACTTATTTTACCTTTCTTATCAATTAATTGTTGTTGATTTTTTTCATCCCAAGAAAAATATCATTCAAATTACATTGTAGCATATATAAATGTGTGTGTCTTTCATTATTTAAAATTTTTTCATCTTTTAAATAAAACAATTGTATTTGATATTTATGTTTAATATATATAAATCTATCTGAATCCAGAATCTGATAAGCTAATCATAATTGCAAGCTATTGTTGGGGCAGGCAGTGGTAAAAAGTATGTAGACGTGGAGTATAAAAAGGGCAGTAACCATCCTCACCTTTAGCATCAAAGTAGTTGCTTTGGTTGGATACTTTCGGTTCCTACCATTCAAAGCCTCCTAGCTTGGCTAGCTACATGTTTCATTTGCTCTTGCCTTGCACACCATGTATGATATCTATTGGATTTGGAGCTAATTGATATATCTAACACAGATTTCAGCCCCATGCACTAGAAAAGTAAAGTGTCTCACCTCTTGAAATTTTCTCATAACTAGTTACACTCACCTCCACTCTTGATAGTGCTTTGATTTTGGGTACTGGGAACAACTATGACAAATATTGGGAATGATTGCCAAAAATTTATTATCTTAATTACAGTCTTCATGTTTTATTAAAAAAATTATTTAATTATTTATGTTGGGTTTATATTTTAATATGAATTAAAAATGAAAAAGATATTTGCATAATATATATATATATAGGTTGAATATTCATCTAAATAATGGACAATGAGGTTAGGGGTACCACAGGCATCATTAAGGCTGAGAAACATATAAATTGGTGGGCAAGCAAAGAGAAAGGAGGAGAAAGGTTTCAACTCTTTAATTATTTTTCACTTTTTTGTTCTTTTTGTTCTCTCTTTTTTATATATATATTTTTATTTTTACTGGTCAAAGTCACCATGGTGCTCCACCATCATTTGGATATCTCAATAACTATGATTAGCTTAACAAAAAGGCTGCTTTTTTTAGTAGAATACAAGTGTATAACTTCCCAATGAAGATTTTTTCTACGTACAAAAAAAAGAAAAAGGATTAGGGAGAGTGAATATTTTTGTAGGAAGAAGAAAATTCCTTTTAAAGAGGGATTGATCTTTCTATGTTCAAGTTTAAGTGGAAATAGTCAAGTAGGGTTGATAATACTTTCACATGATGGAATTAAATTTAAATATTTTATTTATGATTGGAGATGGGTCGAACCGATTTTAAAATGTCATAATGCCAATTAATTAGAGATATAAACTTGTTCTACTACTAGATAATACTTAATTTAATAAATCATCTATTACTAAAATAATAGTTACTTTTTATGGTGTGGAACAATATACATTGTACAATTCAAGAGAAATGAATCATGCTCTTGATTTTTATTTTCTGCTAAAAGAGTTAGGTTTTCCCTTCTTCTTCACTGTCAGCACGGCGGACCTTTGTGTCAGCGTTTTCGGCTTAATAACCTTGCGATCTCACCCCATAATCGTTTTCCACATTTTGCTGCTGTGATTTGGGCCGACCCCTGCCATTGTGTGGGTTTCTGTATGCTTTTGCTTAGAGCATGGCTCTCTCTATGTCTTGTGCTTGTTTCTGTTCACTTAGGCTTGGTCCTTTATGAGCATAGGTAAGATGCCGTCGTTGCTAGGCTTTCTATCGATTGAATTTCGTTGGGCTTTGGACTCACTGCACTAATTCTGTTATTTGGGGGCTGAGGCCACTTATGATGGTCGTGGCTCCACTCCTTCTGATGGTTTCGGCAAATTTTCACGGCAGTTTAGATGTTTGTTTCTTTTTTTGGGCCTTGTTGTGTCATGGTCTCGTTGCTGAAGGCATGCACATTGGTGATGGTACAACTATTTTGGCCCCGAACATCTTGACCGCTCACTCGTTCTTCTCCTTCGATTACGATACCAACATAGTGTTTAGAGGCTAGGATTTGTTGTTTGTTTGGGAACCCACTTGCCATTAGAACCGTTATTGATATCACTATACTAATTACGCATAAAATCATGGTATAAATATCAACAAAACAAAGCAACATATCAGAATATATACATCAAAAACAGTTCACAAAGCCATCTAGATGGGATTCCACCCATCCAGATGCCATTTAGCTAAAAACAAAATAAAATGACATATTATCATCAATACATACCACGTACCCTAAACAATGCAAAAAACACAATTAATTCCATCAATAATGGTCAATAATATATGCATTATAGATATAGTTCCATTACCCAAGACGAGAAAACAAAATTAAAGGATATCATTAAACCACTAATGGGCTAATGCCAATCCCCATGCAAGCATTCATGTGTTCACTATAAAAAAAATAAAAATTAAACACGCATCGCCCTATAGTTCATCATAATCATTAAAGAAAACAAGTGCAATGTACTCCTCAATGCCCTCAACTCTAAAGTTATAATAATTTCATACAAACAAATAAGAGGAACCTAATGCTTTGAATGGAGATGTGAAAAAAGCATGAATTCAACTACTAAGGAAAAGGGAGCTATTAAATGGCGATGAATTATCAATGGAATGGAGCAAAGACTTAAACTTTGAATAATTATTGAGTTAATGTAAAACCTATAAAGCTTATTCTGCTAATCACTAAAGATTCCAACTTCCAAAAAATCATTGTAAGCTCAAAGCACCAAAATCTAAGAAAACCCTTTTGTAATTTCATCCATTCCAAACAATTTTATTTAATTACCCTAATAAGTAACGTCATAGCAATCTGAAAAAAAAAATCTTTCAATTTTTTGTTGCATTTTAAAGAGATTATATATTCTTTAACCACTGACAAAAAGGGAGCTCAAAATGAAAAAGAAAAGAGACAAGGAATTGAAAGATTACCCATTGTCAAAAGAGGGCGGGAACGTCGAGAGCAGTAAGCCCGTCCCACGGCGAAGAAGAGGAACGACCAAAATGCACCAATTGGAACCTACGGCACTGACGAGACACTGGCCTTCGTTAGTCATCGGAAAATGACCGACACGGCGACGATGTCCAGCGGGATCGGTCAGAACCGCAGTGAAGAAGAGGAAAGCATGGGATGGCATAAAATGTTGCCTTGAACAGAACCTACGGCATTGATGATGTAGCGGGATTTTTCGACCGGCGTCGGAGAGTGGCAAACACGGCGGCGGCGTCGACCGGAATGGGTCTGGAGGAGGAATGGGGAACGGCGGCTTGGGGAGGAAATGTTTTTTTAACCTAAAGAAGATTTTTTTTACTTTAGTGAATTTCTTTGATTACCTATAACCGGTAAATCCCGGTTTTGCTTTTATCCTTTTTTTTCAATCTAAAGGCTCCTACTTTTTGAAGCTTATGATAAGCTTTTTGTAAGAACTTTCTGTAGAATTTCCCAGATAGAGTAGTAGTAAAATTAATTTAAAATTCCAAAGTTTCATAGGAATTTAGCTCAACTCAATCGCCTCTTCCTTCAATCCATGTGCTTTGTTTTGATGCCAAAGTCATTGATGAAGCATGATCACGGTTCCTTACGAATTTTCTTTAACAAAATTAAGATTAATAAATAGTAGTATTTTTATTTTAATTATCAGTCAAATTGAAACCCAACGAAATTCAACACTACAATTGATATTGATATCCAATTTTCGGGGTTTTTCTTAGCCCTATAAATATTTTTGGTTCATTTTTTGCCTTTGGAGGCCCTATTACGGATTAGATGTACTAATTTTAAGCCCCTCATTCGGGGTTGAGCGGCCTACCTCCAATACGGAACCCGGCCATTGGGGACGTTATCGAATACCCAATTTGAGGTTCTATTTTCTATTTCTTTTTTATAATCTTTGAATCAACAGCTTACAACAAGCTAAACCCAAATTCACTCTTTAAGTTTAGTTCATTCTAATGGAATTACTAAGTTATTAAAATCATTTTAAATGTCAAATGTTAAATTTTATATATTATATAATTATTTAAATATATGGTAAAATTATACTTTCATTAAATATTTGATATAATGATATTTTAACTCTCCAACTTTACAAAAAATGTTATTTTAACCTTTTATTTAAATTTTCACTTTTTTTAGTTATTGAATTTGTATTGTTTGTCAATTAGAAAAATTAATGTTTGTTAACTTTGTTAACGTCACATACACAAAGATTGTCACTTTAGCAATTAATTAAATTTTTAAAAATTAAAAATATAAATTTTTTATACTTTTAAAATAATTTTATAATTTCTTTAGTTTTTTTAAATTTTTAAAATTAATTAATTGTTAATGTGATCAGTAAAATTAATAAATGTTAATTTTTTATCTATTTTTTAGTAATTTTGACAAACAATACAAGTTTAAAGGCTAAAAATGATAAAAAAATAAATATAGAACTAAAATTATTTTTTAAAAAGTTTAAGGGACAAATAAATTATTATGACTAAATATTTTAATATTTTATTATCTTATTAATATATTATTACTTAATTAATAATAAAATTAACATATTTTATTTAATTTTGTAGACTCATTCTTTTTGTTTACATTTTTTTATCACTTAATTGCGTCTCGCCTTTTCCCAAAACGTTTCAATTTTAAGAAGTTGCTCATATTTTCCAAGTCCAGGCTCCAGAGTAGTCTTGATTTTTACAAACAAAAACTCAGAAAATGGAAAACGAAAAGGAAATGGAAATGGAAAACCAGGTTTCAAATCACAACGCCGCTATTGGCGGCGTTTCAGAGCAGGTAACTCCTTCCAATTCTTCAATCAATCCACCCCCAAACCCAGAATCTGAATCCAACAATGATCTCAGCACCGAAGCTTTAGCCAAAGCTTTATCATCCATGCTTACTTCGCTCATCAAAGACTTCGACTCTAAAGCCCTCGATACTCTCGCCAGTCAAGACCTCCTTAGCTCCTCAATTGATCGTCTTACCCGAGGTTAATCCCTCCCCTTTTTTCTGGATTAAATTGAATATTGGTGTAAGATAAAACTGTTTCTAATGTTAGTTTATGAATAGAGCTTGATCAATTACTCGAAGATGCTCCGTCACCATTCATAATGCAGCATGCTGTCAAGTTTTCTAATGTCAGAAAGAGAGTTTTGTCGTTGAATTTGCTTTTGAAATCAATTCAGCGGCGTGTCGATAATATCGACCGAATGCTATCAATGGGATTGCAACATGGTAACTAACGTTTACACCGCACTCTACTTTTGGTTCATTTAAACCCTTTTATGCTCTCCAATAGTCTGATCAGTTCCATTTTTTTGAAAATTTGAGGAATGGTTATAATTAGCGAGATAGGGAAATGGTCCCATAGTAGAGGGTTTTGGAATTAGTTGTGTATATTCGTCTCTCACTTTGGCAACCATGCTAGTTATCCTTTATCCGTAGTTTCAATTGTGGTCTTTGCTCTGGCTTTATAAGCAAGCCGTGTTAATATGCAAACTGAGAAAGTTATCATATCATTTAAGTGAAAGGTTGAACTAGTCATAACTAGAGGTGCCATCTCAATCAACTGGGAAAGCAAGAAGACCCTATGTGACCCTCAGAAGTGAGTGTCAGATACGAGGATCATAACCTCATACCTTGGTCCAAATATGTGCCTAGCATAGGTATACGAGGATCATAACCTCATAAGGAGATGGTTTTATGATCATTATTTTTAATATTGTTTGATTATCTTGCTATTACGGGTCATTCTCTTGTTAAAACAGCAGGTAGCTTGGAAAACTTGTTATTTGATTGAGTAGTATTTCCTAGTTCAAAGATATATATATATGTGTGTTTGTCTATTTAGAGATTTGTCTCTCCATTTTAATTTAACTTCTTTCTGCTGCTCTGTTGTGCTTATGAGTTCTGTCTGACAAATTGAGATGCAATCTCAGAGAAGACTGCCACAGAAGGTTCCTGACAACATCAACATTGGCTGTACGCTATTGGTCTGTTCTAATGATTTTATCGGTATCTTCTTTTTCTTCCCTTTTCTTCTTTATCAAGTTCATATCATAACTTTTAAACTGGCACCCATTGTACTCTAGTAATCAACTTTAAAATGATTTCTTGGAGATCTGACTGTTAACTATTTCAATCATTAATAAGAGAATATTGAACCAAAATATATGGTGTTTTACATTCTTCAAATTTGTTTGTTCTTCTGAATTGAAATAAATGAAATTATGTAATAAGACAACTTGATTTGTCTATTGTCTGAACCTCTTTCAGCCTTCAATAATGTTAATGCTGTGGAAAAAGTTTGATTGATTTATCTTGGAGTGAGTTTCCAAACTTTAGTTAACTAGTTCTTATGTAGACAGTGACAAATTGGTTAAACTATTCCATTTTTTTGAGTTTTTGGAACAGTAATCTATAGTAGCATAAGATTCTGTGGTCACAAGGTATTAGCAATTTAGTGTAGGATATATTCCAAGCACATTTGTTATAGGTTGGGTAAATTATTATTGCTGTTAGTACCTAACCAACCTCACCTGCTGGCCTATATATGTTGTAGTTTCTCTTTCTTTACACAAAGATAGAGTTCTCCGTTTTTCTTTTCTTATTCGATGTGGTTGAATTTTTTAGCCAACTTGTTAAAGAATATGTTAGGTAGGGGCTCAAAGTTTCAAAACATCGCTGAAATGTTTCTGAAGGCTTGACCTGGAGATTTGAGAATGCCATGTAATTTTTCTGAAACAGAGTAGTGAACCTATCGTCATGAAAAGCTCACTGAGGATATTGCATTCTCATTTTTCCAAGAGTCAGAACTGTTATTATCTAATCCGTGTTTTTCATGCTATATAGACTTATTAGAGTTCGGGAGCACGAACACAAGAAACGAATAGAGTATGCATTTCAATCTATTCTTGAAAGTATGCAATGGCTAACCAGAGAAGCTACTATTGTCAGGTCTTCTTGCCAGAAGGTGTAGATTTCTGGTGTTTCTTGCATTCCCTTTACTCCACGTGCTTTCTTTTTCTTGAATGTCAAAGCTTCATGTACGTCCTTCTTACAAAATGGTGAACGGACCAGCAAGCAGTTATATGATTTAACCTTTGTGAGCCTTCCATTCTCAATCAGTTGATTTTTAGCTTTTAGCAACGCGTGGTGAGTACCTTAGAAGTTCAAGCTGACATGAAGATTTTGTAATTATTGTTTGTCAAGATTTAAGACCATGATATCTTCAGCCTTTGTAGTATTGTGTTTGATTTGCATTTTGTACACGTTCGTCAAGGCTCAATACTTACTATGCTTGATGGGAAAAAAGTCACCTCCTTAGAGTCGACCCTTATTGAATATTAATTTTAAAATTTGAGCTTGATTTAAGATAAAGTTCAATCAGGCGTATTGCCTAAAAAAATGCAGTTGATTAACCAGATACCAAGATTTGACAATGATAAGAGTTACTTTTCTCTCAAATGCCAAATGCAAGTAATCATGGAATTCAGAGTGCCTTAGAACTACATTTAACATTAAAACCAACATCCACAGAAAAAAATTACTCACTTGTATCTAAAGGATGGAACATGAAACTAGGTTGAAAACTAATGCTAACAGTCTAAAAGCTAAATTACATATAACAATAATGGATATCACTTCCACAATGATAATACACAACTCCAGTCAAGCGAGCTTCCTCTCACCGAGCATAAGACATTAATTAAAGCTTTCCAAATGGAATATTCAATCTGCAGTCTATAATTTCCTATTTTCATACCATTCAAATCAGCCAGCCTTAAGAGGATGGTTAGCAGTCAAAAGTGCAGCAATGCAAAGATGTACGAACAGCCCGCATTATTGAACCGAGTTTTCCACAAGAAGTGATGGGTCTACCTTCATTCTCAGGCCTTTTCCATATGTGGCGATGAGAAGAGCCTCAGCCCTTCCTTAAAAAGCTCAAATAAAACAGAAGCCAATGAGAATAGAATAATCAAGTTCAATATGTCGAGAAGAGAATATCTACAAATACAATTAGGGAGGCCTTGCTTAAATCAAACTTTATCTTCCAATCTTGGCTCAAAACTAAAATATACGACTAGACAGATCATTTGCTAAGAGTAGTGAATAATGATGAGCATGCTTATTTGCCAAGGTTCAAAGGTAGCAGAGGTGCAAAGGGCTTGCTTAATAGCATCAACCAAGAAGTCGATAAGTGACACTTTTGTTATAGCGAGTTTATCAGGAACAAGGCAGAGAACAAGAGTCACATAGCTTTAGCAATTAGGAGCTTATAAGCAGTTGTCTGATAACAAAATGAGATAAATGTCTATTTGGAAATAAGGGGGAAAGAAAATTAAGAATATGGAGTGTAACTGCTACATTATAGCAGATGACAGGAAATTTTACGTAATGCAAATGGTGATTCTTTACAGTTTAAGTATTAACAATAACAAATAGAGATTAGAATGCCATATATTTGGAAACCAGAAGACGTACCATGATCCTTTTTCCTTTTCAACATATCACTTAATGAGGGAAACAAAGTTGATGCAAGTCTCCGACTATCATCCTGTCAAAAACCAGAATGATAACAAATACACTTAGAAAAATCACAATTGAGGCGGTAAGATAGCTTAAACCGTCGCTTTGAAACTTAAGACACATTCAGGCATGCAATGATTGAGACTGATACCTATGGGAAGAAAAACTTAAAGACAAAAGTATAACAGTTTTTACCTTGTTTATCTCAAATTAGCAATTGGTCAATAGGCATGAACTAGTTATTAGACAATAACACTATTATACCAACCTTTGTAGAGCCAGCTCCAGCGAGTTCAAACTCTCTCTTCCACGACAAAGATGACACTGGAACTACAGAAAACCCTGAGGCAACTAGTATCCCGATCCATAATCCATACCCAAATCCTCCGCTCCACCAACCCTAGATTAAGAAATAAGAAAATTATATCAGCACAAACTATTGAAATCTTGGAACAATTGATCCAACATTTCTTTTCCAACAGATGAATGTATAAGAATACAGAAGGAAAGGTGCTAAAAAAGTCCACAAAGAGGTGCCAAATAGTTATTAAAGCTTGAGAATTCCACTCGAAGGTCTCAGGTCTGGACTTCGGGAAAGGGGAGGTTGAATTTTGCAGGATGGGAAAGGACTACCTCTCCTTTTTGCAGTTCAAGGCTAGTAGGCTTCCATAAGTACAGAATGTAAAATAACTTGGAAAACATTTAAGGCAACAGACTTTGCAAGAGGTAACACAAGTGTGATAACACCAATAAAGAAAGCAAATTAGAGTTGCAAGAAAGAGAGACAAATAATGGTAGCAATGATGATGATGACGACGATGACAAACAGGAATAATAAGAAAATGATTGGAAAGAGTCCAACAAAATTCAGTTATGGTAACAATGCTAACCTGTTTCCCATCTTTTGGAAAGGGAACAGATTGCTCTATATATGCAGCAGTACCTGGAGTAAGACTAGCTCAATCAATGCACAAGCAAAAGTGGAGCTGAATCGACACACAAAGAGAGAGATTTAGAGAGGGATACCAATAGGAGCCTCCAAACTTTGAAGCAACCGAACAATAGACCGTGCATCTAAACGTTTTCGAACTCTGTTGCCAACTTGAACAGGCAAGTGCGGCGAATCAAATACCTAATATCAAACAATTTAACATAAGAAAAGCCATGTCCTAACCTAACCCATTGCACCAATTAACAGGTAATTCGAGAATTTTATTTTAGCAATAAGCTGACAAGAAAAAAAGTGATATTTGAAGTGCTAGCAAAAAGTACCTGAGCAGAGGAACCAGACGAGTCACTTTTCAAGAGGGCCAAGGCACCAGAGAGGTCAGGGTCAATACCGATAACCCAAGTGGAATCGGCATTGGGCCGGGTGGGATCGTCAGCAGCGGCGTGAGGGGAAGGGCAAGACAAAGAATCCAACCAGCCGGCCTCGAGAGGAGCAGCACAGAGCTTGAGGCTGTTGCTTGAAGAAACCCTTGTACTTGAAGATGAAAGAGAGGATGAGGAGAAAGGTACAAGTTTCGAAGAAGAAGAAAAGAGGAGGGGTTTATAAAGCTTGGAAGAGAGTGAAGTCATGCAATGGGTCCAAGGAAGAAGCTGGATTTCCATGGAACATTCATTCAATTCATTGCATTATGTATCAACGTCAACCGGGGAAAATATTGGAGCACAGCAGCGGCTGTTTTACTTGGATAATATTATATACGGCAGCCTATCCAACGGCTTTAAATATCAAAACTGAGCTTTTGTTTGGGATTTTTCCCCCCTTCCATTTCAACGGAGAGGCCTATTCAAAGACCAAGACAGGCAAATGGTATCGTTGTCGTCGTCTAGAAATGCCCAATAATAGCCTGCCAGAATCCAAAGGAGTTGCTTCCCATCCATGAGAAATTGCCAGATCACTGAGCCCAAATACAAGTTCAAGGCCAGATCTTCCTACATAGGCCACCTAGCTAAACTCATTCACTTATTTATACTGTAGAAATACAAGTTATATTCTATAAAAATAAAGATATTATCTTATATATCTAATGATTGAATTGGAATAAAAATAATTAATTGTAATTTGGGCCAATTCAAACCAACCCGAATTAAAATTCACTTTTTTTTAAATATTAATTGTGTACAAGAATAGCCTTCCAAATTTATATAAACTTACAATAAATTGAAATCGATTAAGCTGGGATAATATGATGGACTAAATTAGAAAAGAGGCTCCTCATAATGTATGAATGTTTGGTTTTAATAGGAAAAGTGATGCTCAGCTCAAGATTCCTTAAAAAAGAAGATACTGTTACCTCTTATGATGGAACTTGAGACACGTAACACAAATACAGTTGCATCTTTTTCCTTAAATAGTTGAGGCATTGCTTTCTTGTTAAAATGCACATTCCTTAAATAACCCAATCTCAATGGGTGGAAAAGAAAAAATAATTTACAATTTCAGAGCTCTAGAAGGTTATATATATTTCTTCCATAATCAATGGGGTTTCCAATTCCAAATGGTTTTCAACAAAACCTTGGTAGTGGGATATACTATATTGGCATGTAAATATGGGAATTTTACATTCACTGCGCACTCCACATTCATGCAACTTTCAACTTGATCTTCAGTTTCCAAGAGCATCAATTTGTAGAGCAAAAACTTGATAATTTTTGCAGAGAAAGGATGGTGACTTTTTCGCATGCAGGCTGCCTATTCCAGGATTTCAGATGGCCAAAGGCACTTCCATGTGGAAATCTCCTCCTCACTGCAAAGTTTTCTGATTCCTCCATAAAATCCATCTGCCTCGTTTCCTTCCTCTCGGTGTTCTTTCCGATTGATTGTGGCACGCCTCCACCTTGAGCCTGCGGTGTACTGGTTGAATTCTAACACCACTGTATCTGTTAGAAACCACACAGTAACTCGAACATCAATAATTAATTATGCTGCACTGCACATTCAATTCAATACAAGAAACCCAGCACCATTATAATTTGATTCCGGCAACTCTAAGAACCACATCGGAAAAAATCCCAAAACTGAATTAATCAACTTCTCCTAACAGGTGGACAATCATAAAAGCATGAAGCTTTAGCAATTATGCACCCAGGAATTCTTGTCTGCTTAAAGTATATTTATCCTTTTCAAGTTGAAAATGATGACCAAAAGAGACCCTTTTCTTTCTTTTTTATGTTGATGGAGAAAGGATGGGAAATTAGTGCTGATGTAAGTCGACTAGTGGGGCATTTGAGCTCCGTTGGTATAAAAAACTAGTGAAAATGAATCAAAATTTTACAAGTGTAGAACAACCATTCCAGCCCCACACAGCTGAAAGATTCCAAATAAGCAAACAAACAGAGTCCACAGGAGACATTGGGTTCTTTGCAGTGTGGTTGGCCATAAATATTCTGCTGATATAGAAGTTATCAACATGCTGGTGGAAATTATGACATAATGAAAACGATTCATTTTTTGGGACCAACACAACAGCGCAACTCATGAACCAAGTATTGCAAATATAAGATTCATGAAAGTGACCTGCCCTAACTTTGTGTGTCCTCCATGAAAGTTAACTTCATATTTATCTCATCCACAATTTCCTAACGCCTTCTTTCATGAATATTAAGCATAACTAAAGCAAATATCTAAACAACTCCTTTACTCTCTCTCTCTCTCTCTTTCTCTCGTACAGTTAATTTCTTTAAAACAAGTTTAAACCATTCCACTTTGTATCCTCATCTAATATGCAGAAGATATGTCCCTTAGTCTATCTTCGAAGGCAGATAAAACAGGATGTTTACACTAGGAAAGTAATCTTTCAAGACGAAATTGGTGGATAGATTCACATTTTAAAGGAAATCCCTAAGGAATATAATAGACTGCCATTTGAAAGAATAAAAGATGAGATAAAGTTACCACTATTATGGCATCGGCAATAATTATCATTCCCATCACACGATTCCAAGTGACCGACTACACCATACCACCAACCTGCAACATATATGGCTACCATATCAGCTGTAAAATCATTAATATGGATTATTTAAAAGAATTTATTGGCATACAAATCGCATTAGAAGTATTTGTAGAAGGATGATTTCCACAATGCTAGGGTAAGAATTCTTATTATATAACAAAGTAGTCTGCTGCTTAATTCTTAGCAGAGTATATTTTTGTTCTATGGTTAAAAGCTTTCCTCTAATCATCAGAGCAATTAAAGATGATATAGGGGGCCACTGGTGTTTTCTGAAAGTGAATAACACAGTTTCTTCTTCAATGGAAAGTTCCATATATGCAAGTCATGTTTTTTAACACTGCAGTAGTTCTTTCATGAACACAACTCTCAATCCTCTCCATCTTAAACCAACAGAAACTGTGAGGAAAGTTTTGGAGAAAAAGGAAACAGAACTTGTGAAATACTGCAAGCGAATTGTATGAAGAAGAACTAACCATAAGGGAATTCTTTGTTTCTTCTCCATTGAATCTCGATGTTATCACCAGGGCGTAGCTCATTCAAGCAATCAGAAATGTGAAGATCATGTGGTGAAGTGTCGAAAGGCGGTGCTCGTAGCCTTTCCCATGGCACATAGTTCTCTATGGCCACCGCCCTCCTTCCATGAGGAGGGTACCTAAAATTACCAAACCAATCTAAGATTAATTTCCAAGTATTAGGCCTCTTGATCCTCTGAAGCAGAACAAAATTATTTACAACCAACATACCAAAATCAAAAGTATGTTAATTATGTTCAACTCCCTAATTACCTGGCCTGGAAGGTGTCAGTACGGGGATCATAACTCAGTTCTGCATCATAACATGACAACATAAACCCAACATGGCCATTCTACAGAAGAGCAGAACATAGAATTTTTAGAATAAAAAAAGGAAACAAAAAACAGCATATAGTTTGCTGGTTAAATTGGATTTAGCATATGGGATTTGGAGTTTCATAAGTACCTCACGGTTATAAACCTGAGCTGGGAACCAGAATCTGCCAGTTTCAAGAGCAAGAAACCAAGACATGATTGAATCATCTGGCAAAGAACACTGCTTACTACTATCATCAACCTTTGATTTAATCCACCAAGATGGCCTAACAATTGACAAGACCCTCATCAGACCTTTTGGCTTCCCCTGCTTCAAATGGCTTGAATCCTTTCTTGTTCTTAAAGCTATATGCCATTGCCACTCTCTATAAGCAGCAGGACCAATAATTCTACCCCACTTTTTTTTCATGTGTTTTTCCCAGAAATGGTCACTAATACACCTACTCCTCAAAGAGCTGCAAACACCAGCCATACTACAAAGAGCAGCAGGTGGTAGCCTTTCAAGAATGCATTCCAAGACCAAATCTGGTAGGTCCAAAATTGACATGGCACTTTCTTCAACCTCCTCAAAGTTATCAACTTTTGAAGTGAAAGACATCTTTTTGAGAGACATTTTGGAAACGACTGTGGTAAAATAACCAAGACCAAGAATGTTTTTGATCAATCTGGAACTGAGAAAAAAGGAAACGTCTTTCCTAAACCAGGGAGACAATAGTCTCATCTCAGTTGCCCATGGTGGGAGTGGTTTCAAAGTTAAGGACTTTATAAAGAAGATGATGGAGAAACAACTGATGAAGAGGTAAAGTAGCATTCCAAGATATAGGAGAAAAAAAGAAATAAAAGGTGAATTCTTTTATGGGTCCAAATACAATGATGTATGGCAAAACAATATAATAATAATAATGGAAGAACTCAGTTGTCTCTCCTGTTTTCTCTCACCCTACTTAACCTTCAAAAAATAGAAGTGGGATCTTCAAAATAATAACAGCAAAGACCTAACTTTGATGAAAAATCAAAATCAAAATAAAAAAAGGGGTTTTATTGGTAAATAATCAAAGCCCACCAAACCCCCCAAAGGTGGGCCTCCCTTGTCAATGACTAATCAGAACAAGGATTTGTAATTAATATGACAAGAAAATTTTGTTTGGTAACACAAAAGTTACCTCAGAACCAATCTAAAACCCCTCCAATACAAAGCTTACCAAGTAGCAGTGTAACAAAGAGCTCCTTCCCTTTTTTTTTTTTAATGGGAGAGAAAAAAATAACTCGGTCGTACAGACAACCTAAATAGCTGTCATGTAATGAGAAAAGATCTAGTGGATGCACCCAGAAACAGGTGAATGAAGGAAGATGGTGGTGGTGGGGTTATTGAGATCTGATATGGGTTTCTGACACCTGGAAAATTATGCCCCCAAAATAATATTTATCTATGATTAATACGTCTAGATACAAAGACCCATATCCATAAAATCTCTGAAAAACAGTACCCTTTTGCTCAGAAAAGATAACGAAAAAACATAAATTTCTTTTCTTTTTGAATATAATAAGGTGAAGGGAAAAAACTTCAAAACAATAAATCTGGGTTAGTTCGGAATTGAAAGAAAGACGCCGAAAACAGAAAGAAAGAAAGAGATTGAGCAATTTGATGAACAAGTAGATGAACTCACCTTTCCTCACCAATTTTGGCCTTGTTCATCAAATTCTCTCTCTTTTTTTTTTTTTTTGGTTATTGGAAAAAGAAAATATGGGTAGGGATGGGGGACAGTTAGAGGAAGACAAGGAATGGGCGGTTAAGGTTAAAAGGAGTAATTAAATTTATGTGGATATTAATAAAGAGAGGCAGTGAAGTGAGAAAAGTTATTATATTTATCTGATATTCTCTGATTTAGTCTTCGTTTTTATGAGTTAATGAAATGTGGGAGGAAAATCCGTTTTAGCCATACAAAGCAACCGTTGGGATAACGGATGTAGAAGGAATCTTGGATATTAAAAAGGCTTGGGATGAGTTCAAGTGGCCTGCCCACCTGTTATTTTAGCGCTTTGGACCATTCAGGTTTCACCACCTGGCATTGAGTATTGGAGATGGTGAAGCCAATAGAAAGCGTTGGATAGCTGGTATTTTGGGTATTAAAAAAGTAAATCCATCAGCCAAATTAACTAAGCTGCAATCTCCGCCATCTTTCAGTCAATTATTGATCGTATCTAAAGGAAATTAGTTGGGTGAAAATCTTAATGGTTATCTCAGGGTGGTGACAATATACCTTCTCATGTGTTAAGGCTCTTAATACCGTCACCTATAGAATTAATAAAATAATTCCGGATTTTTTGTGGGAACATAATTGGAAGGAGCAGAAACTACACATGTATATTTAGGCCTACGACTTGCAGAATATATATGAATGAGACTCTCCTTAGAAAATGCTAATTCAACCAAATCCATGTTTCTATCGAAATATTTTGCCACTTAACATCCAATTTGATTCATGATTATTCTAACAACTACAAATCACATTCAATTAGAAATTTTATAATAAAGTAAAATCAAACCATTATTAAACACAAATAAGTTAATAATCTAGATAATTCTAAACACTAAATTCAATATGAAACTTTATAATAATATCAGCATTTAATAATCACACTTGAACATATTTATCACATAAAAATTTAGTTTAAAATTGGACGCCAAAATGTCGGAACTGATAATAAAAATTAGGGGTAGAAGCCTAATTAATTATGGACCCTTCAAGCTGGCCTAGAGATAGATAGAAGCTTTGATGCAATTATTGTCATGAAAATATTTCCGCTTTTAATTTCTTTTCATTGATAAATACACGTACTGTGAACTAGTTTATCTATACAAGTTATGTTCCTTCTCTACCTAAAAAAGAAAAAAAAATGATAATAAAAGTTATGGTGGAACTGGGAAAGGACAGTTTTATTTTTTTTCTGAAAGAAGGGAAAGGGCAGTTGAGCCACTAGCTTTTAACACGTGACTTTCACGTGCTTGATGCTTTTCTTTTACTTAAAAAAATTTTATCTCCTTCGTCTTGGTCCAATTGAAATGGAGTTCCAATTTATAAGCTATTCTTTTATATTTTTAATAATATTATACAGTATTTTTATTTTAGGGATAAAAGGTGTATTATGTGAAAATATTAAAATTATAGTTTTTTCACTTTTTTATTTTTTTGTAAACTAAAAAAATTATAAATTATATATGTCACATATAAAATAAAATAGAATTACATCAACAAAATCATATGCATGTGTTGCTAATTAAGCAAATAAAGGACATGCTGTAACCATCAATTGTTGAGCAAAGGACTTATTTGATAAAACTTAAAAGATCGAGTACTCAGTACAATAAAACAACACAATTTCATTTATTTTTTAAATTATTTGTTCAGGGACTTCACACTATATCAGATTAACACACAGAGTTTAATAATTAACAGCTTGATCAACATTATTGATCACTGTCTCATAATTTTTTTTAATTAAAATTATCCCTTAAAACGTTATTTTGCAAATGATTTTTACTTATGTACTATTTATTAAGAGCAAACTAGCAATTAAATAGTTTAGAATTTTTAAAAAAAATATACTTAACTTGGGTCAATTGAATAATAAAATTTATTATATTAAAGTCAAACAGAAGCGGAGCCTCTAAGGAGCTAAAGGGTTCCTATCCCCACCTCAAGATTTGCGAAACCCCCGCTCAAAAAACGGTTTGTTGATAATTGAATTCAACGGGTTATAAATTAAGAAAACAAATTAAAACTCTATTGTTATTTATGTTTTCTATATTTAAACGTTTCCAATTAATTGGATTATCAGTTATAATTAGGTCAACTTCAATTATTTTTTAATAGTCAACTTATGTACAAGACTTCAAGTTTATCTAAGAATATCAAACTTTAATATTTTTGTTGCCTTTATACTTATATTTTTAATATTTTCTTATCTTTTAAATTCCAATCTCTTTTGAAATTTGGATATATTTTTGCTTTCAACACATATGTTAGTTTGTTTAAAAAAAATTATTTTGATATATTATAGGATAAGAAACTTAAAAGAAATTGTTGAAGTCAAATTAAGAGGAGATTAAGGGTAATAATTTTCTAATATAAATTTAGAAATTAATTTTTTAATTTATCAAATAACAATTAAAATAGAAAATTAATATATTGTAAGTATATATGTGAGCACCTGAATAATAACAAAATAGAATGGTTTACGAGGAATTCAGTTGAAAAGGTTATAGCAATAATATGTTCCATCACTTCATATGGAATTGAAATATTTTTCTTGAGAATTTAGTATTTTAAATGCCCCAAAGCTAATTAATGTTAAGATACGCCTCTGCTGCGAAATGAATAAAAAAAAGAAAGAAAGTATAGTTTAACATATTTGTGTTTCTTTATTCTAAAAAAACATATTTATTATTTTAATTTTTTTTATGCAACATGACATATAAGATAAATAATATCATATCAACATAATTATTATGCGGATTGTCATGCCAACATCGTTAAAAATATATATTATTTTAATTAACATTTATGTTAAATTTTGATTTGATGCTTTTTAAAAGGTGTTAAAAAAATGTGAAAATGATTAAATCACTTGTTAAGTACATAAAATTTGGTTACACAGGAAATTTCCTACATCTATAGGATTTTACCAAACATAATCTACCATTAATCTGAAATATAAAATGTAATTTTAAGTTCAACTTATCGGTTAAAATATCTTTTTTAATAAAATTTTCCTCTTAAAGAGTTAGCTACAATTTGAACATGAAAATAGTTTGTATACAAAATAATTGCACTAACAATAAGTTACTAAGAATAAGCATATATGTGCTATTTTTCAGTAATTTATCATTAATCTTTAGATAAGCATTATAGGGTTGCAATCATTTATTCAGTGTGAATGTTTACTTTCTTGAATTATGTTTGAAATAAATCTTCCATGTGAAATTAAATAATTAAATATCTTTAAGGATTAGACTTTTATAAAAACTCTATTTCATTGCTTCAATGGTATTCAACGCGAATTAATTTATAAAATCATTACTCAACATCTTTAAAGAGATGTAAGAATTAAAACAAAATTTTTTTTATTAAAGCACATCAACGTATATGATATATTAATCACATTTGATTGTACAATTACTAACGAAAAATTAATTAATTATTTAAATGCACAAAAATATCTAAACGAGATAATAAAACTTAAAAGCTCTTTAATATTTCATAATAATGGCATAACATTCTAGCCACGGCTAACATTTGCTTTGGGTCCATTACATCATAAAGAAATGGATTACAAATTTATTAAGTTACACATTTTCGGCTAAAACAATGATTTTAGATCTCGAATATTAAATGGAACATTGATTATTAATATAAGTTGTGCTGTTTTTGAAAAAGGTTAATAATAATGGTGGGTTGAAAAGTATATGGAGGTTTCATCAAGGCCAGTGGATAAGGTTTTCAACTCTTTCCCCATGGCTAATCCCTCTTTCATTTCTAATCACACTTGGAATTGCTTCGCCTTGTCGGGGCAACGTGTCTCAAAAGGAAAAGCAAAGACTCTTCTTATTACCCATTAGCAATCGTCACTACCCTCTAAATTATGCTTGAAAAATAGTCATGTAATTATTAAAATTTGGTCATTCTTGGTTGGATTGACATAATAATATTTGGGATTTGGAAGTATGGATGGGTGGAGACATTAAAAAGGTAAAGGAGAATGCCATTAATTTGTCAATTATCATATCATTCAATGCCACCGATGAAATTAAGTATTCGGTTTGTATTGCCTTTATTTATTTAAATTATTTATAATGTTTAATTAAATATAATTCCCTAACCTAAAGAAAATTAAATTGAAAAACATAACATGTCAATTTATTGTAATAATACCTTTAATCATTACTTTGAACATATATTTTTAAAATTTAGAGATTAATTGATTTAATTTAAGAAAATTTATAAAACTTAATTGTTAATGTTACATGTGAATTGGATTAATATTGTTTTTTCTTAAGATAATTAAATACTCAAAATAAGCGAACGAAACATATACATTAAATTTATAAATTTCATATTAAACTTAAATTTGATGAAATTTAATATATTATCTTTACTAACTCATATCATATCATTAATAATTTTTAAAATTATTAATGACATAAGTTAAATTAATTCAGAATCGATTATAAACTTAAGCAGTAAATCAATCAAATTTATTAAATCTCATTATTTTATCCATAAAATCCAACTCTACTACATAGTTCTTCCCTAAGGACTAGAAATGCCATGACGAGCAATTCTCGGTTTATCTAAGGTCCTACATTGCGATTATTTCTTTCCATTCCAATCTCTTTTTTTTTTCTGTCCTTTTCCATACATTATGGAGCAATTTGTAGCAAAAATATTTTAAATTAAAAAATGTTGAATTAAAAAAAAGATAATTATAAATAGAGTATATTAATTAAGTGTCGGGTTTAATTTTTGGGGGTTTTGGTTATCATTAGGAATTTGATAGGGTGATCAAAATTTTGATTCTTTGTCTCCTAAAGGTTAAGCAGCCCAGTGCATCATAGTGCACTTGTAATATGAACGAACCTAATTAAACCAAATGGATTGGGGTTTGGTGGCTATGCCAAGTCCAAGTTTTAGTGGCCCCCTTTTCGTCCAAATAGGTCAAATTTATTATTTATTATTTTATTTCGTTTAAAGCTTGGTCAAATTTTAAGGGCGCCATTCTTCATTGATTAGTAGTATTAGGGTTAGTTTGGATGAGCGGTGTGTTTACCTCCGGTGAGGTTAAAAACAGTGGTGGCGGTGAGATTAGTTCCTGTAGCGGTGAGATTGGGTACTGTAGCGGTGAGATTAGAAACAATGGTGAAGTGTGTGTTTGGATTCAAACGCAGCTGTAGCGGTGAGGTGAGAATGAAAAATGACTATTAAGGACATCAGATTAGAATTGATATATAATAGAATAAAAAATCTGCAAGAACCATTGGTTCACGTTTATTGCTTAAAAATCTATCTACAATACAATTTCTTCATGTTTCTGTCAAATAAAATTAACAAATGCTAATTTTTTTATCTATTTTAGAATGATTTGACAAAAACTATAAATTAAAATACTCAAATAAATTTTCTTCTAAAGTTGGAGGACTAAAAAGGTTATTATGCCGAAAAAGAATAATAATAAAATAGATAAACGTGTAATTCACAGGAAGGATGATGGAAGGCTATTTGGGTCTGTTATAATGTCAACTGCACTGAAAGCCTCTAACTGCTGCTATTTGCTCCAGCTGAAAATCAGCTGATCAGTGTGGTTGAAAAGCAACCTCACTGCACTGATACCCCCAACCAAACACAAATGCAGTGAGTTTGGCACCATCTTTTTCTTTCAAACGTGCCTCACTGCCTCAATCCAAAGGAGCACTTAGGCGGCTTTTCATGCCCACATTTCAATAAAATATAATTTTAGAGAATGAAGTTATTAAGAATGTAATTGTGGGAAAAGTTTGGTATAAATAAGAAAATTAATCCAATAAAATTTATAAGAAAGTTGCACCTTTGGTTTAATAGAGATGTAGTGATTATTTTCAAAATTATTTTAATCAAATAAAATACAAATGATCAGTTTAATACGTTTAATGATGTTCAATATTATTAAAAAAATAAATTAATATATGGTTAAATGGAATGGAATACCATTGTTCAAAAAAAAATAGATTACAATTTTTAAATATTTATTATATATTTGAATTAGAATGTAAATTAAGATTATTATTGAAAAAAGTGAGTAGTTTTGATTATACCAAATGTACTCTTGATTATTAATAAAAAAAATAGTTGAGTGTGATATAAAATGATTTTATATTAATCATAATAATTACAAGAAAAGGTTGTGTTGATTCCTAGTAAACAAAGGTAGGGGGGTGGGTTACTTGATATGGATTGTGGTGGATGAGAGGTATTGGGTTGAAAATGGAAAATTAAAGCCCGTAAATGAGAAGAAATGAGGTGTCCCCAAGAAACAGAAAAAACGGTTTTCCAATATAAGGCTGAGAAATCCCATTGTTTAGAAAACAAGGATTTCCAACATTTAGAAAGACAATCCTCCATAACTGTTTCGAGACAATGTTAGACAGGTTTCATCCTAAAACCCCGCACCATCAGTCCCTCCAATTTCTACACCAAAATCCAAGCTGGTCTACGCTATTCTTTCAACCAACACCTTAATTCCTTGATTAAACTTGAAAATTGATCTCCCCCTTGCTTAAGGCCTTCACCATCCCCCTCAACTTCCATCTCTCTCTCTCTCTCTTTCTCTCTCTCTCTCCCTTCCACCATGGGGAACCTATGCTCTCGCAGCGACCCCGCCGCTAACCCCGATGAAAAGGGAGAACCCGGGCCTGAAAATGAATTGAATACCAGCACTTCCATGAATGAAGACTCCCCCAACTCTCCACCCAAGGCTTCTCCTACTCAAAGCATCTCCTCCAAGCCTTCCAACAAGCCCAACCCCATTGGTCCCGTCTTAGGCCGCCCTATGGAAGATATTAAAACCACCTACAACATTGGCAAAGAATTGGGTAGGGGTCAGTTTGGGGTTACGCATTTGTGTACCAACAAGTCCACCGGGAACAATTCGCCTGCAAGACTATCGCCAAGAGGAAGCTTGCCAACAAGGAGGATATTGAGGATGTTAGAAGGGAGGTTCAGATTATGCACCATTTGACAGGTCAGTCTAATATTGTCGAGCTCAAGGAGCCTTCGAGGATAAGCATTCCGTTCATTTGGTGATGGAACTATGTGCCGGAGGAGAGCTGTTCGACAGGATCATTGCTAAGGGCCATTACACCGAGCGTGCCGCTGCTTCTTTGCTTCGCACGGTTGTCCAGATTGTGCACACTTGCCATTCTATGGGGGTCATCCATAGGGATCTCAAGCCCGAGAATTTCCTTTTGTTGAATAAGGATGAAGATTCCCCTCTCAAGGCCACAGATTTTGGTCTATCAGTCTTCTACAAGCCTGGTACCTATTTTGTGGAGATGCTTCCTTTCATCTCTCGTGATACATTTAATGGATTATAACAAACATTATTGATTTGATTTTGCATATTATAACAAACAGGTGAAGAATTCAAAGAAATTGTTGGTAGTGCATATTATATTGCACCTGAGGTCTTGAAGAGGAAATATGGACCAGAAGCAGATATATGGAGTATTGGTGTTATGTTGTATATTTTTCTATCTGGTGTTCCTCCCTTTTGGGCCGGTAAGTTGTTATATTATCATTCTCATTTCCTGCAGGTAATTAATTTAAATGTATTCCAGCAGCTAAAATATACAACTTTTGTTGATAGAATCCGAAAATGGGATATTCAATTCAATATTACGCGGCCACATTGATTTCTCGAGCGATCCATGGCCTTCAATTTCACCTCAAGCGAAGGAACTTGTGAAGAAGATGTTAAATTCGGATCCCAAGCAGAGGTTAACCGCAGTGCAGGTTCTAAGTAAGATGGCTCAATGTTTTGTTTTGTGCTGTAAAAAATTCAGCCAGCATGATTCTAATGAGATATGTATGCGTATGGGCAAACAGGCCATCCATGGATCAAAGAGGATGGTGAAGCACCTGATACACCTCTTGACAACGCAGTTATTTCTAGGCTCAAACAGTTTAAAGCAATGAACAACTTCAAGAAAGTTGCTTTGCGGGTATTTCATTAAATCCATATTATTTCAAAGTTCAAACATCTCAGTGATTAGACTTGCCAAAAACAATGGTAACAAATTTTCCTGGAAAATCTTGCGTAGGTCATTGCGGGATGTTTATCAGAGGAAGAAATCATGGGATTGAAGGAGATGTTCAAGGGCATGGATACCGACAACAGCGGGACCATAACACTCGAAGAATTAAAGCAAGGCCTTTCTAAACAAGGAACAAAGCTCACTGAATATGAAGTTCAACAACTAATGGAAGCTGTAAGTCATTTCCAAACATCTATTTCTATTTTTTCCGTAATATTACAAAAGATAAATATTTACCTACTGATTTTCTTGACTTCTATGAATATGTATATATATTATATAGGCTGATGCAGACGGAAACGGAACCATAGACTACGATGAGTTCATCACGGCCACAGTGCATATGAACCGAATGGACCGGGAAGACCATCTCTACCATGCCTTCCAACACTTTGATAAAGACAACAGCGGGTAATGATATATAGTAGCACTAAATCTAGTTCCAATCATTTTACGTTGTGAAATTTTGTTTTCTAACCTGGTGAATGTAACTGCATATGTATATATGCCTACTTTCAGGTACATCACGAACGAAGAACTAGAGCAAGCTCTGCGTGAACATGGCATGCATGACGCCAACATTAAGGAAATCGTTTCTGAAGTTGACTCTGACAATGTAAGCAATATATATTACTATTTTGAAAGTAAAGCCAAAGCAACTTTTTCATTTTAGAATCAACCTTTTCATTCAAAATAATCATGGTTAACTCACACATGGTATTTACGACGTTTGACACATTTTTATAGGACGGAAGGATCAACTATGATGAGTTCGTGGCAATGATGAGAAAAGGAAACCCTGAAGCACATACCAAGAAGCGGCGTGAATTATCTGTTAATATCGAGACATAAAAAAAATTATTAATACAAATGCATTGTAATTTCCCATTCAAAATCAAGAGAAAAATTGGGAGAGGATACGATAATATTTAGGACATGGCTAAGGTTTTTCTTTTTTAAATTTTAAGTTTGACGGGGATTTGAGGATTTCTAAACCTAATGGATTTTTTATTTATTTGTTTTTGGTATAAAGAGGTAGTATGAGAATACAAAACAAAGGGCCATTTTTCTTTATTGTAATTGAATGAATTAAACTTGAAAATCAATATTGATATGTTTTGATTATTAATTTTCTTAATTTTTTTATGAACATTGTAATCAAAAAAGAAAAAAAATATAAACTGATAATATTGAAAAGATTCAAAAATAAATTAAAGTTGCATTGTTTTAATCAGTTGTTGATTATTGCATCCTAATCTTACATCACCAAATAAATCAGTTGATAATTAGCATCTTGATAATTCAAATGATGAGTTACATCTCTTACAACACATACAATTTAAGTCCGTTTTGATTTTGTTGCCAAATATTCCTCTTTCACAATAATTTAAACTTAAAAGTTTAGAGAGCAGATTTGAGAAATAATAATAAGAAGAAATCCACATAGTAATTTATACAAATTGAATAAAGAATAATTTATACAAATTGAATAAAGAAAATCCGAAAAGGAAGGTATAGTGTAAGCAGAAAAAGTTATTGTTGGTAAGGGATATTAAGATCAAAATCCAGCATGGTCTTAGGATGACTTAGATCAGGCTGTTGAGATAGATGAGGCAACAGCATTGGGGTCATCATACAGGGTTCTTGTTTGGTTTTGCCCTGCTGCAATAACTCCACCTTGTTCTTCTTCACCCGATGATATGTTTTGTGGCCACCAAGAGCCTGACCCGTTTCGAAAGTCTTGCCACATATCTCACATTGGTGCTCACTTTTCACCGCCTTATTCTTCCTTGATCTTCTTGCATGGCATGGGTCCACTCCGCTCGCACTTTTTGTACCTCCTAGTTCGAACTCCATTGAGGTATCTTCAGTCTTCATCTTCTTGTTTTTCCTTGTCTCCATGTGGGGGGGTGTCACCCTCAACTTCAAGGGCTGTGCATCCTGGCTAGGGATTCTGTTGGAGCCTCTTTTACCAGTTCGAGACCACTTGAAATTGAAGTCTTTGATCGAATCGATGGTGTGGGGGCCATTCCCTTGTTTGACAACGGTGTCAACTCCGCTTGAAATAACATTGCTTTCTTGAGACGAATCCATATGACGATGGATGTTCGTATGCTGGCACAGCAACTTCATCGATGAGAAACTTTCAGTGCAAACCAAACAACTGAAGAAATCATCATCATCATCATCATCAACATCTTGTTGTTGTTGTTGGAGCTCAGTTTTTGAGGTGGGGTGATGGTGACTATGGATCCGAAGATGGCCAGCCATGGCCCTCTTCGACATGAACCCTTTGCCGCAGTATCTACAAAAGAAACTATTTCTTGAATCATGAGGGGTTTCCGCATCCTGGGTTTTCAAATACTTGCCACCCAAGAAAGGTAAGGAACAAGAGTCCGCAGGCACCATCTCACTTCTCTTATCGCTCCAATCACTTGCCTCAACTCCTCTTCACTATCATACATTATCAGAGAATAATAAAAGTGGAAAGAAGATGAAATTACCACAGTAAATATATCAGAGGATAAGAAGAAAACACTGACTGTGTCGGGCGTATCTATATATATACATAGATACGGAGAGAGAGTTACAGAAGAAGACAAACCCAAGTGAGGTAGGATTTGGAGATTGTATCTTGACTCAAATTTAAAGAAAGCTTGATTAACAAGTAACTTTTAATTATCCTTTGTTTTTTTAGGGATTGTTAAGTCCTTTGCTAAAACCTACTTCTTTCTGACCTAGGAATTCTACATTTGCTTCGCGATATATATGACCAATAATTAACTGAGTCATGCCTAATCTTAATATTATTTCAATAATTAACCAAGTCACGATTTAATTAATGACACATATTTCATATTTTGATATTGTATTTCCCTATTCTTAGTATTATTTTATAGGGTGATATCAATTGGTTGGACTGGATTTTTTAGATTTTTAAATTTACCATCATAATTCAATTTAATTTTTGGTTTTTTCATATTAATTTTATATTTTGAATTTTTACACTTATTTTAACAACATAAGTTTTGTATTATAATTTTTGAATATTGTTTAAGAAAATTTCAAATTTTTTTACATAAATATATATATTGTAAAGAAGAGATAAAAAGTATCAATTAAGAGCTAATAGTAGATCAAAGTTGGATAGCCTTATCATCAACCAAAGGAGGGGCAACATGAAAAATTCTTACGCCAATGGGAAAACCTTTCATTAGATCAGCTAAAGTGTCCGCAAAAGAGTTTGCGTCTCTATGTATTTGCTTAAAAAGCATTCTCCCCTCACGGTTGCACATTTCTTGAATTCGCAAAATCAAATCCATGTTTGAATGTCCTCTACAATCTCCATTAACATCTTTGATAACTAGAACACAATCAGTCTCAATAATAACATTTACCCAATTAGCTTCCCAAGCTACTTGGAGTCCATCATAAATAGCCTAGAGCTCAACTTGTAGCACACTATACCTCCCAATGTTCCTTCCTATTCCCCACATCCACTACTGCCAACCAAGAAAGACTTGAATTCGGATTTCGAGCATTATCTATAATCAGTTTAAAGAAACCAATGGGCGGTGGTGCTCAACTTTAATTTCGAGTTCACTATTTTAATGTTTATTTTTATATCATAAAAAATTAAAATTAAAAGTATATTAAATAAAAAAATTCGATTAAATTCTGTGTAACTGTAGTTTTCAAACTTACATAAAATAAACCATTCAAATATCTCTCGGAGTCAATTTTCAATTTTTCTTCTTCAATCCTATTATCGTAGATTAATTTGCAATGTTGACTTGAAATCCATTACCTCCTCCTGCTCTAATTTATATTTTTTGACTTAATTTTATAGTGATTCAAACTAGAACCGTATTAATTTGGAAAGGACCATATTTCTATTGTAAGAAAAAGAAGGATAGAATAAGGTTCCGTTTGTTTGCCAGTAAAATATTTTTCAGAAAATAATTTCTGAAAAATGATTTACTTTTCTAGAAATGATTTATTTTTTTGGTGTTTGGATGAATCTATGTAAAATATTTTCCGTTATTTGGTAGATTTCCTGAAAATATTTTATAAAAACCGTTTTAAATTAAATAAATATATATTTAAGAATGTATTATCTTTTCATTGTTTATTTGAGTTTATTATATATATAAATAAATTTATATTTTAATTTTTTTTACATATATTGCAATGATTTTAAGTCCAACTAGATTTTAACTATATTTGTTAATACATACTTTATCTGACTAAATTATACAGTTTTCACTCAAATGCATAATTTAGCCGGATGAAGTATGTATTAACAGAATATGATGAGAGTGGAGAAAAATTTTCCGAAAAATGTCTTACCAATTAAAAATCTGTAAGACATTTTCCCTAAAATCCCTTCTCATTTTTTCGTGTTTCTGAAAACGTTTTATCAATGTAAGTTATTTTCAAGCAAACAAACACTGAAAAATTAGAAAAACATTTTCTGAAAAATATTTTCCTAGTAGACAAACGTACCCTAAATATTATCATTTGAGCAGATCACTGTACATAATAGAACTCAGTTTTGTTTTACTTTCTGCTTATGAAAGTAATTAAGGTACATTTGCATTAGTAAAAGCAAACTAGTCATCAAATTTACTCGATATTTACTTTCATGATATCACAATCTAATTAAATTGAATCTCTGGAGGATCTGTGAGTTATTAGGGAAAACACAGATTAACCCCCAAAAAAAATTAGGTCAAGCCACAAAACAAAATTTCATAACTAAAAGAATATTAAAAAAAAAAAGTCAGATCCTATGGTCTCTTATAGTCCCCATTGAGGCCCACTTTTTGTTCATAATGTGAATGCAAATCATCGCTGGTTTTGCCATTGTGTCTCCGTATATAAGTATTAAACATGTGCAAAGGCAATCCATCATCACCCAAAGCTTCATTCTCACTTTTTTCTCAGCTGAAATGTTGACACCAGAAGATAATCTAGTCAGTTTCTGTCAACCGAGTACCGCTTCTCCCATTAGATTCTTCCCTCAAATAGCTATTACGCGAACACCAACACCAGTACTGGGGGATCGGTCCATCTTCTCCAATAACCCAAGAATGCTCTGCTAAAGCATTCAATGTCATCCTCTGTTTCGGGTCTGAAAAAAAACAAATGTTAACATTTTCACAACCATCAAGAATAGCACAGCCATGGTTGGGTATGAAGGACTCTGAGCTCAGAAAGAATGATTTCACTAACCTTTGCAAAGAAGGCCTTCGAGTAAGATCCTCAACTCTGGGTTCATGTCACTTGGCAGAATTAGAGGGTTATTAACAATCTGCAGAAAGAAAATGAGGGATGTTGTTGGCTGTGGGAGACATAATAAAGAGCAACCAGAGAGAATGCATGCATGGCTAAGTAAGTGCACAAGAGACGGAACAATCAAATTCCATACCTTGTCATATGTATCTTGTAGCGTTTCACCAAGAAATGGATATCTTCCGAGTATCATACAATACAAAGTAACTCCTAGAGCCCACGTGTCTGCAGCTTTTCCTTGATATGTTAAACCTGTTGATTGATTTCAAAATGGTAAAATCAAGCTTATGATATGTTCTCTAATTATTTCTCCAAAAGCTAGAGAATAGTTTTGGCTAACAGAGGGAACACTGACCTACACAACACTCAGGCGCAGTGAAAACAGGAGTCCCGGGAGATCGGCGAAGCTCATCATTATCATCCTATAAAAATAAAATGATTGAAAACAGTAAAAACTTACTCTCCAACAGAATAACAAGTATAAATTCTGTTAAAATTTTCAACGAAACCTTTTTAAATGTGCATCAAACACAAGAACCTTTTAAAGTTTTTAACTTCTTATGCACTAAACTAGTCAATTCAATTGCATGTAACCTATCAAGAACACGAACATGACCCATCTGCATTCTAGCTTCTATAAGAAAAAGAGCCTATTCACAAAATTTGTAGTTTAGATCAAACTAAATAGGCCTGGCAATACTGGACATGACCCAATTACATGATAAAAATATGATACACGAGGAAAGTAATTAAAACATGGCACAGAACATAAATGACACAAAAAATTAGCAGAAACAGAGAACAAATTCACACGTCAAAATATGAGGATATTTATGAGTGAAGTACCATCATTACCTCAAACACCTGGCTGACACTAAAATCTCCTATCTTCACTGTACCCGTGCTAGTAATCAACAAATTATCTGGTTTAATATCGCCATGCACAATATTCTGTTTTTAAAAGAAAAGACCCAAGTAAGCACAGAAATAATTGTATTGTCTACAGGACTATCACAGAAAACAAGATGCTGGATATAAAAATGTAAAATAAATATACACCGCACAGAAAATAAAAAGGTTTCTGGATTGATAAATTTCCTCATCTAAATGTCAAATTACAAATTATCAGACATGCAGGGACATACTGCAACATATATCATAGATATCACAATTCACAACTAGCCAACTCTCTTCTTCAGGATGTTGCTTCAAACTGACACCTTAATTATTGTGTTTGTGTTTACACAAACAAGGAAAAACAGCATGCAAGGAAAAAAAAAATGAAAGACCCGAAATGATGCACAAAGTTGGTTTTGTAAACATACATGAGCATGGAGGTACATAAGCCCAGATACTATATCTCGCACATACTTCCTAGCAGTATCTTCCCCAAGGCCTCTTGGAGGACCAGAATCCTCACAAATCCATTTGCCTTCAACATATTCAAGAACTGAACAAAATGAAAGGCTAAGTCAAATACTCTTTTAAGCACATCACTCACTAGAGAAAGAAAAGAAAAAGGAACTATAAATACCCATGTAGAATTGATCCATTGTTGGGTCATCAATCACCTCAATGAGATTAACTATATTGGGATGTTCCAAAATTTTCATAATTAGAACCTGTAAGGGAAATGGATATTATAAATATGTGGTTATCCCAAAAAGTAATTTAAAAAAGGTGCTTCAAATGTCAACAGTAGATAACTAAGGCAGTTCTCTCCACACAAAATATCAAGTCAATACCTCACGAAGAACATCAGTCATTGCAGTCTCGGATGGTGCAACCCGCAACTTCAATAAGTGAGACTTATGAAAGGCCTGTATTTCAATGTAGAAGTAACTCATTATTGAAAATTGAACCTTAATTTGTCATAAATTGTACTAGATCCACCAAGTGCAAAAGCAAACTTAACCTATAAGAACATAATAAATAAATCTTTCTCAAATTTTAAAAACTCTGGTTCTAAACAAATAAATGTAACTGAATTTCCTGAAAGCACTCTTTCTCAATTGTTACTGTCATTTTACACTCGAAGGAAACACTTTTCTCTGCTGAAACAAGCTACTAACCTTAATAGCATAGTGTTTCCCATCAACCCTGTTTCGATATAGAACCTGCCACAAAAGCAAACAAAATTAAAATTTAAATCCTTTATGAAAAATTATGTAAAAAGTGACTTTCAGCAACATCCTTACCACTTTTCCGTAGCTACCAGAACCAATCTTATACTCCCTCACATACTCATTAATCATCTTATTCCCATTTTCATCCTGGAAAATGAATCAAGATTTCATGACTTCATAATCATAAGAGACAGGAACAATGAAATGAAACTTACGGGTATAATTACAATATAAAGAGGTGAAAAAGAATTTTCACATGCTGGAAATACATCTGCAAGACAACAATATTAACATGCACGATAGCATTCAGTGACAATGAGGTCAAATAACTCATTTCAACACGTACCTCTGTGCGTACGATCATGTTGGTTTCCTTGACAGGAACCTGCCTGCAAACCAATCCATTGTTCAGTTTGAACCTCAAAATCTCTTCAGAACGCTTGCCACGGCCCAGAGACTCAACCTCATCTCCATGAGCAGTGCAAGTAACCTCACCATTATATGAACAATCATCATCATCTTCTTCTATTTCTTCGTCTAACAAAAATTCCTGGGACAGTGGAAAATTTGACCTGCAATTGGGCCTAGTGGTTTGTTTGGGCTTTGTTGAGAAGCCGAAGCAACCAAAGCAGCCCATTGCTCTAGCAAATGAAAAGCTGTTACTAAACATTAGAACACTTGAAACCTTGAAAGTAGTAAGTTACAAATGAAGAACAAATCTTGAACCTGCAAAGAGCGCATAAGCCCAGATTAATAGACCCGCTATCTAGAAATTGCCCATAGAAATTTCAGATTAATATTAAAACCAACTTAACTAAACATACTGACTACATTACACTTGTGCTCCATTAGTTCACTAGATTTACTACTTTCTCTTTTCTTTTATTTCTTTCTTTTTTTAACTTCGTTGAATTTGCTAAAGCCCTATACTGTATTTGATTAAAAATGAGAAAATTACTAAATTGCAACATGCAATCAGACGTGATTGATTCATTTAAAAGCTAAAATTATTCAAATATTCAATCAGAAAAGCTCGTTTTTAATATTTTAATGCCTAAACTACATTGCTACTTGCTTTTGTATATAACCCTTTTTTTTCATGAAACAACAAATAAGCATTAGAACTGAGATGAACACATACGATACCACATTTCACTTTAGGCTCAATTTATTTGATTATTTGATAAAAACAATATTCATAACAATATAACATCGAATCATTAATTCGAAATAGTAAAATGGAAACCTAAAATATAATTCAGTTAAAAGTACCTGATTTAAATAAAAAAGGAGGAAGGAGGGCTTGAAGCCCTGATCAGCTTTACTATTCCAAAGGATGCCATTCAGCCAAATGAAAGGAACAACTTCCAACATTAAACCCACTACTATCGTCACACAACATCGCTAAACCTCCAGTTTTTTACGTGGACCTTTTTTCTTCCCAAATAAATACCTAAAAAATAATTAAGAAAAAAGCCTATGTTTGAATTTGATTTCTATCGTAAAAGATGAACCACTACGAAGAAGAAGAAGATAAGGGGGAATTTGATTAACCCTATTACAGAGAAATTTGAATCATGAAAAACCCAGGGACGATTTTGGTTTCTATTTTTCCAAATCAAAACACGAATCAGAGAAATCAAAAGTTCGAATTCCTATCGATTTCTTCTTGCTTCTGCTTTTTGGGGTTGAATTCACAAAGTGAGAAAGGCTACTTGTGTCGACAAAAACAAAAATAAAAGAACAGGAAAACGATTTCTTTTAGGCCTTATGTTTACAGTAGGGTAATTTTAGAAACTCGCTGTTATATTTTAAAGTGTAAATTTTTTAGATTATAAGTTTTAGGTCTAATCATGCCCCCGTCCTTGTACTTTTCAGATTTTTGAAATTTATTCTCCTTACTTTTAATTCCAAATATTTTATATATCATCAATAAGTTAATGGTTTTCTTTTATATATATAAAACAAGAGGGCAAAGCCTTTATATTACATCTCAGTAACTCTAGTTTCAATTGCGTCCCCCGAATCCTCTTGGACAGCTAACAGAACATCAATTGGTGATTTTCATGGTTTTAGTAGACTTGATTATCGTATAAAAAAAGTAAGAAAGTTTGAGTAAAAATATAGAGTTAGAAAAATGAGTTTAGATAAAAAATAATAATACCCATTCTCTAAATAGACCAGGCCTCAAGTAAGTTTTTTGGACTCTGGCCTAGCACGAATTTGTAAAAAAAGTTATTGCTTTTTATTGTTGTTTTCATTATTTTTCTTACTGTTTTGTCATGATTTTGATATTGTCTCATTATTATATTACCATTATTTTATTGTTAATTTTACAACTATTTTAAAAATATTTATTTGATGAATTATATTTATTTAAGTATAAATAATTTTTTAAATTTATTTTTAATTTGTTGAAAAATATTTATTTTATTATTTTTCATATGTTTGATATATTATATTTTTTTAATTTATTTTTATATAAAAATAATAATATAAAAAAATTAATACAAGTAAATCAAATCAAGTTTAGGTTTTAATATTTTTATTCAAGTAAAGTTTAGACAAAATTTTAAATTTATTTTTTGAACTGAATCAAACCTAAACCTATAAATAAATCTAATTTTTTATTGGAATTCGACCCAAACTTCACCCTACTCATAAGTCATAACCACTAATTTCATCCCACAAAATCCAGCATCAATGATCTTCGACATTTTATTCACTACTTCATTTGCTTCTTTAAAAAAATCCCAAGAAGCCAGCTCGCTGATGCTCCTAAACAAGGCTAATGGGCTAGGAACAACTCCATCAGATACCGCCCACAATTCAACTAGCAAGACAGTGCCAATGCCTGGAAACATGTTAGAAACCAACTTCATTCCCTATTTGTGAAAAAATTTTGATTTTTTTTATAAATTTTTAATTTTTTTCATGTGTTAAAATATAAAATTACTATGTGTTGTACTTATAATGTTATTGATCACCATAATCACATCAACATATTTTAATAGTATTGTTCAATTACCTAAAAAGAGCATTAAATTAATTTACGATTTTTATATTTAAATACAACATAAATAAAACCTTTTAGTTGAATAGAAGAATTCAATTACCCATGCTTTAGCAAGAAAATTTATTTAAAGAATGGTATCAAAATTTTAATTCAAATTTGTAAAAGCTTCAATAAAGTAGAGCATAAGAAACCAACTACTTTTTTTATATTAAAAAAGCTCTTACTTTTAAATCAAATTCAATTTTTTTAAAAAATTTACTTACTTTTACACTATAATATTTGAAGAAATAACTTAAATTAAGATCATTTTAACAAGTGTAGTTTTTAGATATTAATAAAACAGTACCATACCATAAAATTTTAAAGATATGCAAAAAATATTATACACTTATTTATATATCGTATTTATTCTAATTTAATTTAATTTTAATTTTGAAAAAAAAATATGTTAGAACTATAGGTGAAAAAGATCATAAGAAAAAAATGGAAAAACCTGAAATAAATAATTAAAAATTAAAATAATAGAGAGGGAAAAATTAAAAAGAAAAGAAAAAATGAAACCATTAAAAATAAAAGAAAAACTGAAACCAACAATTAAAAAAAAAACTAGTAGGAAATTGAAAAATTATAGCCATCATTAATTGTATTATAAATCATGTTATTTGATTAAAAGTTAGAAAAATGGAAATTAAAAAATTAAAAAATAAATAAAAACAATTTAAAAAAAGAAAAAAAAGTCGACCTCTTTAGAAACTAATCTTTTTTTGAACAAATTGATTGTACAAAAATAAAAAATATATATTTGTTTATTATTTAAAAAATCTTAAACAATTTAATTAAAAATAAATTAAGTTAGAGAAGATAATAGATTTAGATGAGTATATAATAATATTTTGTTATTTTAAAAAATAGATGATGTGAAAATATTTAAATGGTGTCTAAAAATTATAAATTTTAAGATTATTCTAATATAAATTATTTTGATAATAGTATTAACAAAGATAAGAAAATAACAATTAATAAATAATAAGTGAAAAACTTTTTACTTTTACTATTACTTTTCCTTTTCCTTTTCATTTTTCCAAATATTTTGATGTAGCTGTGGGCGGTGGGTTTGGTGGTGAATACGCCAACAGCGCAATAGCCTCCAGTTTTTTTTTTTTTTTGTTTTTTTTCCTTTTAACTTTCAATTATATTTTGATTGGTTACCATTTCGGCTGCCGAAGAAATAAAATACAAGCATAGAAAGAAACAGAAAGAAAAGAATTCAAATACTCGACGCCTCTGCTTCTCTCGTCGAGTGAAAGAAATAAGCATGGCCGTGGTTGGAGTATTGGCTTTACAGGGATCTTTTAACGAACACATAGCAGGCAATAATCTTTCACTGATATTCTAATTGTTTTGTTCATCAGTTTTTTATGTTTGGCCGAAAACATTATATTATATGTTTTTTTTGCAGCGCTAAGGAGGTTAGGAATGAAAGGAGTGGAAATAAGGAAGCCAGAGCAGCTTCAAAGTATCAGCTCTCTTATCATTCCTGGTGGAGAAAGCACCACCATGGCTAAGCTTGCTGAGTTCCACAATCTTGTATGTTCTCTCGCTCTCTTTTTCATCTTTTATATATATATTTGTTTGTTTTAGCTTTAGTCATATACTATAAGCCATTCAATTCTGATTCATTTCGAGAAAATTGGATTCTTTTTGTTTTCTCATTATCCTGGTTTTAGAAAACATGGATGACCCAAGACGCCGTTTTCGCTTGTTTTGTTGTTGCTTGCTTTTTGCTAGTAGTTAAAGCAAAAAATAACTGCTAAGATTTGAGATCATTTTGATCAGAAATGAGTTAATAATTAGAACGAAGCTATAATTCAAACAAAGATCTTCCATGGTAATATAAATTCATGGAATTTATCATCATGAATGTTAAATTTAGTTTCTATTGTTTGCTTTAGTCATTAGAAGGTAAAGGTGGCAACGGCATAAGATAAGGGCTACTTTGGTGGTGTTGATCTTGGCTATTTTGGACTTTGAGGTGCTTTGGTACTCACGATTGACCTTCTTTGATCTGTGAAAAAGGGTTGATGCATGGAGGATGAGTTTGGCACTGTTAAATCTTTTAAAGGATATATATATATATAGCTGAAGACTTTGCTCATTAACAAAGAATTTCTAAACCTAATTTACTTGAGTTGTTTATAGTGTTCAAATGAGTTCTTTGCAAAGAGTGACTGACAAAATCAATGCGTTTATTTCCCGTGTGTTATTGCTGGAGATGAAAAAGATTTGGACTTTCCAATCCCATCTTGATCTTGATTTTTAGTTTCGATGCACTCACTGGTCCAAACATTTTAGATGAGTCAGCAGTTGTCGTAGCATTCTCAGTTGAGAACATTGATAAATGTCTCCTTTGCATTTATATGGTTAATTTCTTTTTTCATTTATGGTCAGTTTCCAGCTCTGCGGGAATTTGTGCAAATGGGGAAGCCGGTTTGGGGGACTTGTGCAGGTCTTATATTTTTGGCAAACAAAGCTGTTGGTATGTTTCTGTTCTCCCCTCAGCCTCCTCCAGTTTTAGATTCTGCATATTAAATTTGTAGAGTGTATACAGTTTGCAGCAAGCAGTTTTTCAAAATGAGATCATTCAAAAAGTTTTGAATTTGAAATTGGTGGTGCAACTTTTTCAGGACAGAAAGAAGGAGGACAGGAATTAGTTGGGGGTCTGAATTGCACTGTCCATAGAAATTACTTTGGGAGTCAGGTAAGTACATATGCCTTCTGTTTTACTACATATGATGCTTTTAAAGTGCATAGAGTGATATATTGCATCGTTGTTATTGAATAAAAAGACATGCATTTAGTTAAATTGGAATCCAAGAGAAATTGCAGAACTTCCATGTTTGCTAATCAGCATTTTAAGATACAAATATGTTCTTTGAAGAAAGACCGCTCACAGAAAATGGGTCCAAAACCTTAAATGACTATGGGTATGATAATGTTATAGTGATGTATGGATGTATTAAAAATGTTTATGTCAAATGGGTAGGGGAAGAATCAGAGCAGTCTAAAAAATGACCTTGCTTTCACTGATTTCACTAGGATATGGAGTCACATTCTATATCATGACATAAGGCTTTGCATGTTGGTGGAGTTGTTATTACTTGAAGATATCAACTTTTTTTCCATTCCCATTTATGCTGATAAATTTACTTAAATAGGCTTGTCAGTTTCAAGAACTGAAATACAGACTTTAAGAAAACCTTCTGTCATGAAGGTTTCACATACCTAGCTTTTCACTTTTTCTGTTTTTATATCTAGGAAGTAGAAACCTCTTCCACTTACTGAAATTAATTTCAAGTTATGAAGAAGATTTCAACTCCTCCTATCCTTTTGGTTTAAGCTTCTAACATTGAACTAAATTGTTTGTTTTTAACAAATCAACTTTTTTTAGATCCAAAGCTTTGAGGCTGAGCTCTTAGTGCCAGAACTTGCCTCCCAAGAAGGTGGCCCTGAGACATTTCGTGGTGTTTTCATCCGAGCTCCTGCTGTCCTTGAAGTGGGGCCAGAAGTTGAAGTGCTTGCTGATTATCCTATCCCATCAAAAAAAGTTCTATATTCAAGTTCAGCTGTTGAAATTCAAGAGGTATACCGGCACTCATCTATTGAATCCGTCTTCATCGGAATGGTCGAAAGTAAAACAATGAAATTTTATAGACATTCCTTCAACTAAATGAGTCTAGATTTGACGATCATGCTTGCCTATACATTTCCAAATATCTCATTGCAGACCTATTTCGTCGTTTATTTCATTGTCTTTAACTTCAGCTATGTTGGTTCTTGTCATCTAAAAATTTTGGGTATTTCAGGAGTCTGCTGTGCCTGAAAAGAAAGTGATAGTTGCCATAAAGCAAGGAAACTTGCTGGGGACTGCTTTCCACCCTGAGTTGACTGCAGATACGAGATGGTATAAAGAGATGTTAACTATCCTTTAAAATCTTCAATTTTGCTCATGATCTGGGGTTTTAAATGTTTCTCTTTTTTTGTTGCTAAGTCAAGGTTGTAAATGGTTGCTTGTGCAGGCATAGTTACTTTCTAAAGATGGTAAGAGATGTCGGAGAGGGAACCTCGAATACCACTGTTGCAGTCAGTGAAGCGGCTTCAAGTTCTGACCGACAAACAAAATATGATCTTCCTATATTCCGATAATCAGTGGCATCAATGAGATTCTTTTCAAGTATTTTCAGTTTCTCTTTTATTTTCTTTTTCTTCCTTTTGTTTCCTCCATGTTTGCAGATGTTTAATCTTTTTTGTCATAAGGTAAGTTTCTATTTGACAAGTAATTTTTGTTCTTTTTAGGTGGCATTTATGCACATATCACTATATAATTATAATCTATTGTTACCCTGATATTTCATATGTTTTTGGTATTCATGTTGGGGACATACTTGTGTGTAATATACGATCTTCTTAAAAATATAATGAAGCTACCTAACCTTCACAGAAGTGGGGGAATGGTTGGGGGTAAGGATTTCTGAAAAGTTTGAGCCACAATCTGAGTTTTGAAAATAAAAATAATGGTGACGGGAAGATGAAATTATTGTAACAGCAAGGTTGACAATGGCAGCATTGTAAATTCGGTTTTGGAGTTTTTTATTTCGTTAAGAGTGGACAGTTTAAAATTATTGGCGAAGATAAAAAATTGTCGTTGATAATGTTTGATTAGAGTATTAACAGTTTTTTGGTACAATATATATTATTAATAATTAAAAGGTTAAGTTTATAAATTACACAATACTTCTAAATTATAAGACGGTTGATCACAACGTTATTGCTGTTAAAGCTTCTTAGAGGTTGTAAGTTAGTGTCGCGTAGTTTTCTTTCAAATTAATTAGTTAAATAATTTGTAATTATTTAACTAAATAAATAATTAAATAAATAAAAATTAAGGGAGTAAATGGAAAATTATCCCTCCTCTAGAGGTCCAATTCCGTTCCCATTGGGGTGCAGGCCAATGTAGTTTTTATCATTATAGATATATATTGATAAAATTTTCTTTGATATCGTTTCTTGGTACAGTGTTAAAAGATATACTGATGCAGAAATACCATTGAACTGATACACTATAATGTTTATTTCTCTAGTACTAGCAAGAACACGTTTCTGGTATGAGACATCTTTTTCCCATTATCAGAAGAATTCATTGTTGAAAAGCTTATTTGATCCAACGCTTGCACTTCTCTCGCACCCAATAATCCGTTCTTAATCATATTTCTTCATGCACAAGAAACTTCTACAGCTAAGCTCTTCTTTACACCTTTGCAAGGGTCACCTAAAGTCCTGGTTGATACATCGATACTACAACTTGTCGATCCAACACAAACCTGGACAGTTATAACAATTGTCATCAACAATGAACAAGGATGGTTTAGCTGAAACCGAAAATTTTGCATACAGATATTACAGCAAGATCGCACCTTCTGTACAATGGAATGTGCTTTAGCACCGCTACACCTCCCATGGCTAAAACTGCCGCAAGTGCCAAGAGGAGTTCCAAAGCTGGCAAATTTGATTGCAGAAATAACCTGATTCGGAGATGGGCAACTGAGGGATAGCGTAGGGTTTGAAGCCCTTCTTGTTTTTGAATCCAAACCCCACATATCCATGGGTAATGGGTGAGAGTCAGATACATGCGAGCACAAACTTCCCATCTTTCTGGTTGCAAAAGCAAGCTGTGTCGGATCCCCACCCATTTCCTCGAACAATACAAGAATGTTGCCACTTGGTTTCAACCATGAACGAGGTACATGATACCTGCGAGAGAGACGGATATACCGGCATAAGAAAATTTGAAGGCATAGCAATTTTCAAGTTTTCCCAACATAGGCTCTTCAGTACTCACAATTGCTGAGATGGCTTCCCACAATTCTTGCGGCATTTGTTTGCACTATAAGGTCCTCTATAATCACAAGAGTCACTACAGCCACTGTTTGAAGCGATATAGGCAGGCCAATATCGTCCAATGCTCTGTCCATTGATCCATGCTTCACCCTTTCCCATCCCCATGAAGTCTAAAGCAACAGGGTCATTCCCAGTAGGGGCATCAAAATTTGTCTGCATACAGAATATTGATCGGTAGTAGCTTAGAGTTGAGTCTATTGTGAAATCCACCACAATAATTTTACAAATAATAAAAGACCATAGAAGGTTTAAACCTTAAAAATATATACATTCAGGCCAAAAATGGAAAATTAATTATATAGAAGTAAATGCAAGAAACATAGTTGAAATACCTTATCGAATATTTAATTTCCTTTAACTGCAATAAGTAAATTCAAAACTCGCATCTAATTTAAAGTTAAGCATTACCTTGTACCATATTAGGGGTTGATTCTTTGGCAATGCGGGTTGTGAAACCCATTCCGATGAACTTCCACTTGGTAGACCTGAATCTTCCCCTTTAAGTCCAACCTGAATTCATGATTGCAAAATTTTCATCTTGGAGTCACCTTAGCTTAGGGATTTGGTTCATCTTCCACAAGAGTCTATATGCTATATATTAAGTGCCTTCTCACCACTAATAATGGATAAATGCTAAGATATCCAGAAAATAAATAGATTGTGTTCACCATTGCAACGGATACGATTCAAATCCAATTCTTATATCCCATTTTCTCAGTTTGTAGGTTATAAAGAATTAGTGTTTTTATGCAAATATCGAATAATGTTTACAGCAGAGTGAAGGAGACACTGACCTGATACGTCCACTGCTGTGAGGAGAGATCAATACTGCTACCATTACTTAAACCATTTAGTTTCACTGGACCAGTTATCCCCGCCCCTGATAGGTCAAAGAAGGCCCCATAGTTCTGGCATATATGTCTCCAGTTAGATGATACATATACCGAATTATATCTATTGTAGATAACATAACGACACTACATTTTGCAGATAAATATTTCCACTTTTTAGTTAATGATCATGTGGACCCTAGTGAGGAGAACCAAACCTGCAGCCCTACGGTCAAACTAAGGAGATCAATCGTGTTCTTCCCAGGGACAACTGTGATGGGGATATCCACTTTAACCTTAGCATTGTCGCTATTACCAGTTCTGCTCCCTGCAGAAAGTTTCAAAGGACATGCACAAGCAATAGTGTTATAGTGGTACATGAACATCACAATGATGAAGCTACCCCACCCAAAATCCTATACTAGAATGTTTCAACTACCAAGCCTGGTATAACTCCCAACTGCAAGACGTTAAGGATTCTTGTGCATTTCACTTCCAAATAAGCAACACTGCAAGGACTTCAATGTTAATTTTATCAAGTCTATTGCAGTTTTCTGGTATTTTTATCCATAAACTTGAACACCAATTTGGATTTTCATCATCGTCTGCATCATTTTCCTATTCTACCAATTATAATTATATAATCTAAGCCAAGCAAGAAACTCATCGGAGATACAAAAGAACAGTCCCTAGTTCTATCATCTTTACCCAAGATGCTAATCCTTTCATAAGTTCCATTCAACCCATTTCACCATAGAAACCCTATAAGTTCCTTAATAATATATCAGAGCAGAACTATAGGGCAAGTGAAAAAAAGAAATTTCTTTATATATATATAAATATATATTTTGTTTCCAGCTACCTGCAAGTTTCCCATTTATAAAAGCATGAAGGCCATGCCCAAGTGATTCCACATGAAGAACAGTTTGAGATCCATCTTGAAGGAAAGGCTCATCTCCCTTGATATTCATGCTGCCCAAAAGCATTCAATAAATATTCCTTAAAACATTGTGAATATAATAAACTTGAAAACGGTAGCAATTATGTCCTCAGGAAACAACTTTTAAAATAAAACACCAGCATACCTTAACGAATACCACAAGTAGTCACTTTTATCAGCAGTAGTGTTGATTTGCTCTAACAATCCAAGTTTGTTAAATGCGCTAGCCTTAGAGATGCCAATGGGTTCGTTTATCCAACTCCAGCCTGACCCGATTGAGTCAGTTGAATCAGCATTTGTATTCAATGATTCATGCATGAAGCTTGGAATCACACTCATAGAGTTAACCTGTCATGTTAAAAATAAAACAATACAGGTTACAAATTTACAAGAAGAACAACTCAACGTAATTAAGCGAATATAAATGCAAGCAATTCATAGCAGAGCCGGATGAAGCAGACAGTCCATAGAAATATTCCAACTAGTGTTCTGAAGTGAATAATCATAACCTCAGCACATTTTACTTAAAAACCGATACGACAGTTCATTGCAGTTAGTTTGTTAGATATGTATCCCCCCTACTCCATTAACTCTAAGGTGAAAGCCCATTGGTATCATAAAAAGCTGACCTAATCCGGGGAAGAAATACATGTTTGTACTTTGTACAACTGCAAGGGAGGTTCAGACGACCTATTTTGCAGAGTTAGGTTCATTGAACCCAAAACTAATGACAATTTGAATTTCCTACTATGGTCCTTTCGTAAGAGAAGATAGAAAAAGATTAGCTTGACTTAATTCAGTTATTTATTCAAATGTTTCAAAGAATCTTTTCAGCAAGAATCTTGACTAATGGCACAAAAATCTCAAAGAGCAAGCAAGGTGGTTAAGAGAAAGCTATAGCATAACAATTTAATGGTACCATCATTTCGACAAATCCATAATTGATGAAGCTAACACTAACTCGAAGTCGGAAGTGTATGTGCTAATGCAACATACCTTGGCGGTATTCATAACTACATTCTTGCAGTCTGGTAAGATGCTGACAGACCATGCAGGCAAATGGTATGAATTGCCATTGAAATTAACAGTCGCATCAGATTTGGTGTCTATATTGGCAAGAAAAGCAGAACATCCTCCCGATCCTGTTTTATATACAGCAGCCTGGGAAGAAAAAAGAAATACATAGATGAACTAGTTATTTCTGACAGAAGAAACTGTTGGACCTCTATTAGTTGATTTTCAACTATTATCTTTCAATAAGATCTGATCAAATTTTGCATTTAAGAAAAAGTGTGCAGTTTAAGAGTCTGTCAAAAAAGAATCACCAGAAAAAGTGATTTATTTGTTTTCATTTATATGAACAAAGTATTATGATCGTTAAGAATTCAACAGGATCCCTCCTCACAAATCAGACAAAGAAGAAGAGGCAGGCCCCCTTTGAGTTCTTGTTCATAACCCACATAGAAGCAAAGAAGTAAGGTTCTCTTAAAAATGCTAAAGTAAGTGCCAATCAAGATAGGCCATACCTCCAAGTTTGGACCCAAAGAGGAAATTTTAGGATCAGTGGCTATCAATGCTTCTTCACAAAGCTTTATAGCCTTATGGACATCTCTTAGGTGACCCCACTTTGGTTGTCTAACTTGTCCTGAGAAAGTAGTGAATCGGAAGACAGGCGTAACTTAGAAGACACTGTTTAGTCAACTGTAAACTGAACAATCATGGATTAACCTATCTCATACTATCGTTAACAACAAACCAGCACTTTTAAAGTGCTTCCACAACCTTATCATCATCATCATCATAATAACAACTACCAATAGGAGTCAAGTTGCAAACAAATGATAGCCTCAAGTATGTTGCAGGCACTTATAGGGTCAAGTAGATGCTTAGAAATACTAACAATTTCATTAGATTGATTGGAAGCATACCATACTCATCAATCGGAGCATCATAATCATAACTAGTAGCAATAAAGGGTCCACCTGGAGTCCTGTCAAAGTTTGTTCCACCATGGTACTGTTTTAAGAGCAACCAAGCAAATTTGACTCGTAAGTTTGGTTCAAAATGGGACTGTCCATGCACAAACACATTTTAAACTCCAATTATCATTACCATATAATAGTTTTGGAAAGTTCCACCTCTTTGGAAAAACCGCGCAACAGCAAATGCGAGGTCTTCTACAGGTCTGTAGGGAACGGTGCCACCAAATGAAAGGAACCTAGCATTTGGAATATGACGGGAAGTAATGAGGAAGAAATGCTTTGATAAAAATTTGAAAGAGGGACGCAACTCAGCAAGCAATCAACATTTTGATGGAGACATGTAATCCATACAACCAAAACAGCTACCACGTAAAAGCCAGATTAGTAAGTTATATTGGCAAGTCAGACATCCTACCATCCAGACCAATTCTCTGTCCACATTTTTGGTTTCTTATTAGAATTTGGGGTGAATTGGTCACAGTAGAATCCATTGCAGGTGTTAATCTGTCAATGCCAAGGTAAAAGAAGAAATTATATATGAAAACCCATCAATGTCTTGACAAAAACAAGAAACAATGTGAAACCCCTTTAAATTAAAACATGGAAAGTCTGAGTGAATTGATTAACTACTATTGAAATTGTTATCAATCAAGAAAACCCAAACTTACAATGGGATCAGGAGCATCAGATTGCTGGCACATAACCCAGGGAACTCCTGTATCCAATGAAATAGCCATACCAGCTGCCCATTTAATATAGGGTTTTGCGGCAGCCCCATATGCTGAATCAATGTTTCCATACTCATTTTCAATCTGATATTTTAAAAAATAAAAACATAATAAATTTGTCTTCTAAAATAACCCCGGAAAACCATTAGAAAATATAAATAAATTATAGCACCGACAATGGACAGGATTGTTTATAAGAAAGCGGGGGAAAAATGGTAGACCTGTGACAAAATAATGGGTCCTCCTTGTGATGCATACAACTTCTCTTGCTTCATCATTTCCACAATCTTAGCCGTGAACCTCTGCATTTCTGCCTGAAAAAACCGACAATATTATAGTCACTTTTAATCATTTCAGCTAACAGTCCTTCCAACAATTTCAGTGAACTTTAAGCAACAGAAGAAAAGGAAATTAAAAATTATTAGATTAATTAATTACATTATTATCTTATTAGATATTACCTTAAATGGTTCATTATCAGTTCGAAACTTGATTCCGGGTATAAAATGTAACCAAAGAGGAAATCCACTGCAAATATTTTATCAACAAATTATAAAAAAAATTAAACATGCCCAAAAAAGAAAGAAGAATAAATTAATTAAAATTTACCCATAATTCCATTCAGCGCAAACGTATGGACCGATGCGTAGATGAACATAAAGACCAGCTTCCGCAACTAGCTTTACAAATTTAACCAAATCGTTTCTTCCTTCGAAATTATACTGTAAATATCAAAAATCAAAACCCAAAATAATAAATCAATGGGATTCATTTTTACTTTTCTTTTTTGTTTTTTTTTTAGTTCAGAATCTTCAGATGAGATTTTAGTAGGAAAAAAAGAGAGGGACAGAACCTGGTTTCGGACTGGTTCGTGCAAGTTCCAGAAAACGTAAGTTTCAATCACATCTAACCCTCCGTCTTTGGATTTTTGTATAAGGTCTGGCCACATCTGACAACATTAAAAACATGAGCCATAAATTATACAGAGTTGTCCTAAAAACAGGGGAGGAGAAATGAAAGGGAAAAAAGAAATGACAAAAAATTGAAGCTTACTTCAGGGGTGCTGCGAGGGTAATGAATGGAGCCAGAGATCAAGACGCGGCGTTTCCCGTCGATGACAATCGCTCGGTGATCGTACGTGACGGTGGATGCAAACGACGTCGTTACTATTACCAAACAAATAAGCAACACCAGAATCTCTGTTCTTCTCCTCATTTCTGGTAACTTACAAAAACAGAGCCACACACGTAAAGTTCCTCCCTTTTTTTTCTCTTTATCAAAAGAAAAATGTAGCTTCTTGATTGTAACAATTCTATTGCTTTTGCCTTTGGGTTGATGCCTTTTTCCACTTTTCTTCCCTTTCTTCTGATAATATTTGTTGCTTGGCCGCTTTGTGTAACAAAATCAACACTTTAAGCTACCAGAGAACCGCAGTGCACGTCACTGCTATTTCACCATTTTATCATCATCATCTTCTGGTTGTTGTTTAATTATTAATAATATACTCTCTTTTTTTGTTGTTTTGTTTTTTAAATGACAATAATGGCGTTTTTATAAGCCTTTTGCTGCAGTGGGGAGCAGTAATAGTAGTAAAAGCCAGCCAGTAGCTACGGGCAGTGAAGAAGAAGTGAATGAAGTACTGGAGAAAGATATTATCAAGTGCTGCTTCATCATATGGCAAGGATAATGCACCTGCATTTCTCTTCGAACCACGTACTGGAACTCTTATACCGACACGTATATGTACAAAATCAAAGGTTTATTTTCTTTTTATAAGAGAACAAAATCAAAGTTAGCACAACAGTTTGAGATTGAGGGTTACCTACGTAATCAAAGATTCCTCCTCAAATTGTTCACCGCTTCATCTTCATGCATGTATTCCATAAGGAAATTAAACTTTTTTTTTTACTGGTAATTAAAATTTACGTGAGCTAAATTATTTCTTTTTAGTAATTACGTCTTCAAATAAAAAATTAATTAAAAAGACAGGCCCTCTAATAATTATGTATAAAAATTAGCTATGCATCGACATATTACCATCAATTAAATAGAATAATAATGTTAAAAATAAAATTATCTTCTTTAAAAAGAAGTTAATGTAACTTAAGATAGAGAAGAGATTGTATAAAATTGTAATTCCGTGTTATTTTTATTTTTTTAAAAGAAAAAAATTAAAAATAAAAAAAATTGATTTATTATTATTTTATTGAAAAAAGATAAAAAAAATAACTTAAAATTATAATTTTATACAATCATTTATGACTAAGACGTCTCGAAAGTAAACTGGGTGAAGGTTTCTTGACATTAAATTGGTAAGGTAATGGGTGGGTGAGTATTTAACTCATAATTGATAATACCACGCAGCGGTCCTAATCACGTAGTATTCCCACATATTGTTGCATTCCATGTCTTAATTTGATTGTTAGGTTTAAATTTGTTTTGAATTTAAATTCGATAAAATCTAGATTATTATATATGACTTGGGATTTAAATTTTTTGAATCTAAATTCTTAAGTTTTAAAGTCAAAATAATTTAATTTTAAATCACCTTAAATAAAATATAGAATCATTTGAGTTTAAATTTTAATTTTGAGTTCTATATATTAAAATTAATAAAAAAAATTGTAATTCTAACCGAGTTAGTGGAAAATATCATAAAATTAGTTAAAGGGGGAAAAAAATTCTACATCGACCTAAAATTGACATAAATTTGCAGTTTGAAGAAAATAGTACTTATTTATAATTAGCAAGCAAATGTGGACTGGAAACTTGCGCGTATAACATTTTAATATTATAATTAGTCAGTCATTTTTTAAATTCATTATGATTATCTATATACTATGCAGTATAATAAGAAACATAAAATTTGACTATTACGTAAATGATCGAATTTACGTTCAAGTAATATCGATTTCAGTAAAATTTGAACGACAGAGGTCAGGGTTGGCGGTGCCCTCGGGGCAAGCAAAGGACCACTTTGGACTTTGTATAAATTTCATTCTTAATTTCAATTAATTAATTATGGAGGCCTAATCATTTTGTTTTGTTCTTCCATAACCATGGCGTGATACCAAAGGGGTTCATATGATTATTGTGGATTAGGCAAAAACTCCAAATTAGGTTCAACATCGTCTTTTGTGGGAACTTCACGTGAATTGTGGTTAGAATCAACTCTAATATAAAATTATATATACATAAAATTAATATAATAAATTCAGTACATGTATTTAACACTATATATTTATATGTAAAAAGAAAACACTATATTAAAATAATATATTTTGTTTAGAATTTTGATGCAATTACCAAACCCTTGATTTGTGCCTTTAATTTACTAGTTACTATGAAAAAAAAAACGAGATACGAAAATATGCAAGAATTTTTTAATGAGAAAAATATACGAGAATTGTTAGATTATTTGTAAAAAAGAAAAATTAAGAAATAAACATATAGCTTCACGACGATGACTAATTTTATAATAAAAATATAAACATCAAAATCTTTATTAATTTGCTAATAAATTTTTTTTTAGTATATAATAGCCATCAAATAAATTATTTGATAATTTTTTTTGGGTAGTATACGACAATTTTTACACACTTACATAAAACTAAATTAATTTTATATTACTAGAATATAAATCCACTTGTATTTATATAATTAATTTAAGTTTGCATTAATTGTATATATTTCAATATTAACTATGAATTTACCGTTTAGTCAAATTTACATTACAACCTATTGAAAAGTTATGAGTTAGGATAAAATATATTAAGAAAGAAATAAGTATGGTTTAAGATAATATATATATATTAATAAATGAAAATGGAATTAATTAAGTAACGTACACTTCAAAGGGATAACACTATATAGAGTATGGATTTCTCCATTATCCCTTTCCAAATGTCTTTTTCTTTCGCTTTTGAAGTTGCTATTACTTATTACATGCACTACAATTTTAATGAAATTCATAAACCCTAAATGTAAGATTTTTAATATACATTACTACATATTATTTTTACGTGCACGTATCTTGGATTCCCAAATCCATAAATATATATCATTCTCAATCCTACGTCCTAGAAATGTAAAAATCTAGAGATGGAATGAAGATCAATAGGAAAAATATTAGAGAGAAGAAAAATCTTCATCCATAAAATGAACACGTGTACACAAGATGAAGAAAAAAGTAACCCGGGTTTTACATCTTAATTTACAACATTTTATAAAATTCCAATTTCATTTTTTTTATTATGTGCAACTATTATTCGGATTTATTCTGTTGTTTGGATATATTTTATTTTATTAATCATACTTTATAATGATTTAATTATGATAATATTTATAATTGCATTTATTATTATTTTAATGCATTAGTCATTTTGGACTTTGGTAAAGCAATTAGAATTTAGGGTACCTAGGTGACAAATTGAGTTTTTTTTGGAGAGTACATTAGCAAAAACAAAGCAATGTAATGCTAGCATGGTCCAGGAACATGATAATGAAACAGTTTTGGCTAATGCTAGATATCCTAAAACCTTAATAGGAGAGTTAAAGATGCTAACCACACGTAAACACAATTCTTATTTGGTGTTAGGTTGCTGAATTTCTTCAGAATATACATATAAATGTAAAGAAGATACACATCGAAATATTCTAAATGAGGCACAGAAAGTAAAGGGGCAAAAGATTTTTTTTGGTAATAAACTAGTAAATTATTTTCTTAAATTTATTAAAAATATTATTATTTTTAAAATAATTAATAATTAATAATTAAACCATTGTTAATCAATACGTATAAATAAAATCCAAATCACTAATAACCAACATGGTAGTTAGCTCAAGTGTCAAAAGTTGAAGACAAAACAATAGTTATTGGGAAAAAAAAGAAAGAGTAAAAACAGTAGTTTTATTTTTGCGATAGTCAGTCATATAATGACAAATCAACACCATAGAAATAAGTAGAGCTAAAACTAGCGCAGGTTTTCAAATATTTGTTTTGCAGGTGTTGAAAGGAGGTGATGAGAGAGAAAGGATGAATTATAACACGCCATGTGAACGCTGGACAAAATTCTCGGTATAATGTCGTTGACCTCTGCCTTCAGCCTGGTCCTGCTGTGCTAGGGTGGCCACCATTGGCTGGCTACTACTGCTTTTTGGTTAGGTTTTTGGTCCATCCTTGCCAATGACTTTTTGGGGCGGTGCATCTCCACTGCTTAAATATTCTTTTTACTTTTATATATATATATATGCTAATTGGTACATCCACTATGTTATCAAATTCCCAACTCCATCTCCAATGTCAACAGCCTGAGAAAGTTGCCATTTCTGATGCTCATTGGATATAATTTTCTAGTTACATAAAGATGAAGCTAAAACATTTTATTTATTATCAAGATATAATTTTTTTGACTTATTATCCATCTTTGTATGTATGCTGCTATATAAGTAAAATGGGATTATGAAAAACTCCAACTCTTGTTATAGTGTTAAATCAACTGAGTTGACTCATATTGGCAAGTGTCTATTATATTTGAATCAAATAATTAGCAGTGGCAAGTTGGTAAATATTATGCATGTAGTAGTGATCAAGTTTGGTACTATGAAAGATGGATCCAACACCTAAAAGATAAAATTAATTCAAATATGCTTGTTGGAATCTCCCACGTTAATGCTCCAACTGTCGAAGAAACAAATTTGGAGAGGAAAAAAAAATGCATGTATGTTCTTTTTTAAAAGTAAAGTTTGGTATAAAATAATAATGGAGAGGAAAAAAGTCCAAAATGGAAAGTGGGAAGAAAAAGAGGATATTTAATTAATTTTAATATCAATAAATTGATCATGGAGCTAATTTATATATAAGATTGATTTAACTACCTACTTTATTACAATTTCTTGTGGGTTGTTTTGTTGGTGGCTGCGCTACTCTTGTTTCGTTTATTGCAATCGATGGATTAATACTCAAAGCATACAATGCGATGCAAAGGGTTATAAATATCTGTCGATATTTTTACTCAAGTCCGAGGACAACTAAGGATTAGCAACAATGTGAACCCAAGTGAATTGTCGAAGATTATGTCTGATATTTTTGTCCACTTCAAAAACCAACAAAAACGATTAAAAGAGATATTTCAACGATTAAGATTTTTCGGATTTTCTTTCTCTACAACTCAACATTGGTGGGACCTTGCATTCTACAATGGGGGCCATAATTTGATTCAATAACAATATATTGGTGGTTAGTGATGACAGTGGGTTTTCCATGTAAGAAAGATGATCAAATTTGGTGAGGGTTGATATTAATATTGTAGAAAAGGATAACATTGATGGCCCAACTTTACGAACAACCGGACATGTGTAAACTTGTTTCTTAAGTTACCCAGTAGCAGCCCAAACCAATGGTATTTTGCCCAGAGATTACATACCAAGTTTAAGCAATGCAAAGGCATCATCATCGAACTCATCCATTTCTCCTTTATTTTCCTTGTTTTTCCAAGCAATCTAATTTCTGTCCCCCTGCTTTATGTTCCGGTTATTTATTTTTCAGCCCTAATTAATATTTAATAAGCAAGAACAGGTAAGTCGCGTTTTTGTTTTTCATGCTTTTCATTACTAAATTGTAATAACTCTCTGTCATGGATATTGAGAGCTGAAATATTTGCTGCAGAAGAGAGTCTGAAAATGAAGATTTGAGAAGATGTGGAAGGAGAAGTCAAAGGTTGGTGCCTTAATTGTAGTTGTTTCTATTATTAATTTTGTTGTGTATAGGTATTTGAACTTTGGAGAGCTGCTTCGGTTGGCATTTTGCTCTTGCTACTGGAAACCAATATATAAGAGTATATTTTAGTTTGAACCTTGACCTTGCGTTGTTCTCGCATGATACTACTAATCATCCTATACTGCACATTAATGGTTTAATTTTATAGATATATATGTGCAAGAACGACATTAAAGACTATTTTTAATTTGAAACCTTGACCTTGTTATGTAAGTTTGTAGCATTGACAAAAGCATGAAGCTGCTGCTGTTTCATTTAGAATGTGAAATTAGTTGCATTGTTGTCTATTCTGAGCAAGTCTCCTCAGTCTCCCTTTTAAACACGAAACAAGAGCAGAATACATACCATGATGATTCGTAGCTGGAACCATAGGAATTAAGGTACTCTGAGCTTGATTTTTTTTCCAGCTAAGGGAAAACGATAAACTTTGAGAAAATTTAGGGACTGTTGGTGAATTTGCCCATAAATATGATGATAAATTATAAAAATTTTTATAAACCCGTTGAAGCAAACTTTGCAAACCCCTGTTTAAGGTTTGAATTTGTATACAAACACAGCGTGGCCGCCTTGTTTGTCTATTGGCTTGCATCGTTCCTAAACTGTTGTCCGTGTTATTGACAAATGAACTACAGTTTGATTCACCTAATCCAATGGCTGCTTCATTTGAAGATAACCAACTCGACATTTTTTCTTCTTTTGCTCCTCGTGGCATCAGTGCACCTGGGAATGGAAATGATGCATCTGGGTACTTGGTGAGTTTGTGAATTAGCATGTTCATTTTTGGTATTTCCAAGTCAGGCAAGTAGTAGTTAATTACTACCTGTGAAAGCTAGCATAAAGAAACAGAACACGAGAAACAGTGCAAGCATGTACAAGTAGTTGTTATTAACAAGAAACACAAAGCTTTAGAGTAATTAAGAGAAAGGACGTCCATGCAAGGGGCGGAGGCGACGCTTGGTGCATTCACGAGCATCCTCTGGCTGCGGATAAACAAAGTGAGCAATTGTGACGGAAACAATTATGACACTCAAACACAACACCGCGTAACACTGCCGACCCAGCTTTCCGATCCATCTCTCCCCCATCTTCTCCATGGCGCAGCAAATGATTCTGATTAATATATCAGCAAATGTTTTCTACCCTGCATATATGTATACTAATATACACAAGTAAGAATAGCTGGTTTTGTAAGAGAGGGAAAATTAAAGAAAACATGGGGTATATCAGCCGCTGGATATTGGATATAGTGTTGTAAAACTGTGGGAGGGAGGGATGATAATTATTAAGGCGAGGATTGTCGTTTACTGGCACCCTGATAAAATATGTTCACTGTTAAAGCGCTACCAGACTTTAAAAACCGACTGCACCTGGGCCTGGTTTTAGCACATTTATGCATTTTAGTCTCATCCTGCAGCCTTTTTATAGAAATTTGCTCTTATAGGTTTAAAATAAATAAATTTGAACCATAGTTCAACTTTAATTTAAGTTACGTATCGATTACAGTATTTGAATGGGATTGGATGACTTGATTGGATTATCAGTTCAAAAAATTGTATTAGATTAATTTAATCGCGAATCAATAAGGTTCAAAGAAATCAACACTTGAATTATGTATTTTTAATTTTTTAATTTTTTTAATAATTTTTTAATTTATTTATTCTAATAAGTAAATTAAATCTGGCTATTTCAATCATTAGTCCAATTTTAAAAACAATGATAGATTATCTCTAGATTGTTTTGATTTAATTCACGTATTATGTAAGTCCTTTTTCAAATATATTCTAGTTTAGCTTTAGATATATATTTCGCTTATTACAGGTAATTCAAATATGTATTATTTATAGTTATACTTGTACTTGTAACTTAAAAAAATTGCTAACCAAATTATAGGCTTAGTTTGGATGAGCGGTGTGTTTACTTCCGGTGAGGTTAAAAACAGCGGTGGCTGTGAGATTAGTTATTGTAGCGGTGAGATTGGATATTGTAGCAGTGAGATTAGAAACAATGGTGGAGTGTCTGTTTAGATTTAAACGCAGCTGTAGCGGTGATGTGAAAATATAAAATGACTAATAAGGATATTAAATTAGAAATGATATATAATAGAATTTTTTTTAAATTATTTTACTTTTACAAAATTATTAAAAAATAGGTAAATTTATAAATTTATTTAATAAAATATGTTTATTAAAATGTTTATTTTTAATTCATCAATATTAATTTTATAATGGTAATATATATAACTACTATTTAAAAAAATCAGCAATACAAATATATATTAAATGAAAGGTTAAAATTGTAAAAAACTATGTTGATTGGGGTTACTTTTTTTCATTGGAGTTGAAATCTCCAGCTAATTTTCAGCCTTCCAGTGTGGTTGAAATGCATTCTCACTGGACTTTCATGTTTTATCAAATAGCAGTGCAGTGAGGTTGGTAGCAGTAATTGCACCTCACGGGCAATAACTGCTAGTCGTGGCCTCTTCACTACTATATATATATATATATATATATTTAATTTCAGTCTATATTATCGTAATTTTTGTTCATGTTTTTATGATTCTTGTTTTATTCACTTTGTTTTTCTGAAAGCAATAGTTGGTTTAGTTTCAACTTTAGTTTTAGTTCATGATTTTTAGTCGTGTTCTGACATATATATGAGATCTATCAAGTTATGGCTATTACTAGATTTATAGAGAACTATTTTTTGAGGGTCTTATCATGATAGAGCATAAGGATGGTGTTCGAAAAATTGGAATCTGAGATGATAATGAAAATGATAGGCCATTTGAGACTTGACCTTTTGTGCATCAATGATGCGGTCAATCTCTTGGAAGTGATTCCTTAGTTAATCGGAGTTAATCGTCATGATAGTTTAATTATGGTGGAACTTGGATGCAATTTTAAATGATTTGATCAAAGCGATACATCTTTTATTTGTTTTTAAATTCTTCTAATAGTATTGTCAATTTATCTATCTTTTCTTTTGATGAGATATTTATTTTGCTGCATGGTATCTGTGCATTAATTTATATAGTGTTTTTATAGTTTATAATACATGTCATGTCTTTATATTCTTATTGTTGATGGTTACTTTTAATAATTATATTTTATTTAAAAAATTTAAATTTAAGTTTCAACATTGAAGGTTTAATTTGACTCAATTCAGGGACAAAGCCAAAAATAAAAAATAAAAATTAGGAGGGCCGAAATGAAATTTTAATTTTTAATAGTCTATATCTTTATAATTTTTAAATGATTAAATCAAATGTTTATAATTTTAGGGGGTAAAGTGTAATTTTACCTTTACTAATTTAAAATTTTAAAAAATTCTAAAGGACCTAAATAGCAATTTTCCATTTTAAGGGGGTCGGGCCCTTCCAGTCACCTAAATTCACCTCTTACTCAATTCGGATTATTTTCTTATTTAATAATATATTTTTTAATATATTGTGTAGTTTATTTTGTATGAAAAATAAATTAGTGATAATATGATGTAAGTAATAAAAAAAGTATGTTACTTTATCTATATTTAAATTTTTATTTAAAAATAAATTATAAAAAAATAATATAACTAAGTAAATCTAAATAGAATTAGGTTGAACATTTATAAGTAGGAGTGAATTTAAGCATAATCCATATTTCAAGTTATTATTCAAATAAATTTAATAATAATGTTATTATTAAACATAATAAATTTAAAATTATTTAAATCTCTAAGCCTCTTCATACACAAGAAAACAAATTATACAAAAGAAGATTTTGTTAAAAAGTCTTGAAAAAATTAAAATAAAATTAAATGCTACACATGAAGATTCAAAATGTAGATATTGTCATATATTGGTTCTTCTATCAAAAGAGAATTCTTTGGGCAAAATGTTGATGGCATGGTGTTCAGGTTCATGTTCTTCACTTGAACTCGCCTCATTTATATCTCTATCAGTGCCTCCTTGTACTGGCTCCGCCATGTTAGGGTTGTGAGACGTTGAACCATCATCGTAATAAGGGTGGTGGGAGGTGTATGGAGAATCCGTTTCTGATGACTCGATATCAAAACTCGACCTCCTTGGAGATGTATGGACGCTGTCCATTTCGCCCCGGTAGTGTTTCAAGAGGTGAATTGGGGACGTGTGGTGCGATGGGGTGTTGGGTATGCTAGAGAATGGGGTCGCTATAACCGAACCCTTGTTTCTAACGTGTTTCCTAGCTGTGTGGTGCCAATTTCTAAGAGCTGTCGCTACTCTTTCATTGAATATGGTGGGTTTCATGTTCGAACCCATCTGATCATAGCCAAAAAAAAAAATTACTTGGAATGTTGAAAATAATGTTTGTATGTAATGGTAAATATATGTTTATTACCTGTGTAACAAGGGCATAAAGAGGAAGAGTGACATAGCTGCAAAGAATTTGAACGATGACCCTATTTAAGAAAAAAAAAGTTAGAAATACATTAGAGCTTTAATTCCAATAATTTTAAATAATGAATGAGAAATTTTTTATAATATTGTTTTTTACCCCATTGAAATTGAGATGACTAAATCTTCCACGTGCTCGTGAAAGCAAGAGTGTATCCCAAATTCATACTGTAAAATTCAGCAATTAAGACAATAAATTTCATTACAAAAATAATAATATATATGAAAAATCAATCCTCATTCATATAGTAAACAGTAAAATACATTATTACGTACCCAGGTATATACAAAGAATGCAAGTTGAAAGGCATTCTGTAAAACAGTAAACAGAAAATTAATGTGGGAGTTAAAAGAATTATTCAATAATTACATAAGAAAGAAAAGTGGTATAATAACCTCACTATTTAATATATATATATATGTTTGATATATCACTATTTACATAGCATTTTAATTTTTTTTTTAAATTATTGTATTGTATTATCCTAGTATTATAGGTTGGTGTTAAAAAAGAAATAATACCTGAAAAAGAACGAAGTTGATGAGAAAGAGGATGAGGCTGGGGCGGTTGAACCAGAAAAGATGGTCGCCCAATTCAACCACTGGCACTCCTTTCACCACCTCTCCTCTCTCTTGAATTCTTAGCCCCATTTTTGTTATTATCACTTGCAGCTTTGTCCCCACTAACAGGACCACCTGCACGGTTATCACCAAGTCACAACCCTTCATCCATCTCTCTCACTCTTTAAATGTTGATCATAACACATAAGTAATTAACTAATGGGTGCTTACGATCAAAGGGAGAAATGGAAGCCACAGATAGGAATACCATCCTGTACCACAAATAGAATAAATCAATCAAAATAAAGAATCCGAAATCCCTTTTTCTTTATTATATTCTTTTATATAAATATATAAGACTTACCATGAGTGTTGAAGAGTAGGAAGAGTACAGCTAAAAACCATATTGGAGGACTGGACAATTGATTGAAAAATTGGAGTCAATTTAAGTAAGTAAAAATAGAGAAAACAATTGGAGTATATGGATAAAATTAATTACCTGATGCCAACAACAACACTGAAATCTTCTTCCAGTGATCTATTGATGTATTTTTGAAAATTAAAATGGTTTTGGCTTTGGGGTGCCAAGTGTGCCTGTGAAAACATAAATAAATTTGAAGATTGCTTTTTAGTGTGGAATACTTTGAATAGTGGAAATAATTTATATATAAGAAATGAAGGAATTAAATACCATGATAAATCCATGTCGGAGGGTCAAGTAATCAACTTTAGGGACTGACCTAATAAATTGTCTAAAGAAACAAACCTGAAAAAGGAAAGTAATAAATTACTGTTAGAATATGAGTTGGAAATAACGAAAATAAATTTTATCAATATGAAATGATTTTTCAAAACTGTCATTTTTTTATTTTAAAACAATTTTATTTCAATAAAAAATTCCATCCACAGTATGTGGCTGTAACAGATGCAGCAAATATTGAATTCAGAGAGGAGGAAATTCCAGAAATTTTATTGACCATAATTGGGCAGTTTAATAATTCAAACTTAGTTTCCGATATATAGGAAATGTTTTAATTATATTTTTACATTTTTCTCAAATAATGTTTTATACTTTTAATTTATCCATTTCTTATTTTTATTTAAATAAGTTGTTAACTTTAACTTATCAGTAAATTATTAGTTAATCTTGTATTTGATTTTTTTTTTTTAGATTCAACTCAAAGAATAATAATTTATTCGGATTTTTTTAAAAAAATGAAATAACATAAGATTTTTTTTATTAAAAAAAAGTTGCTTACAATCCACAGTAGAATGGGATTTTTGGTCCAAAAACTCAAATGTCTTCTTCCAAACGTGTTTCCCTTGCAAATCTGAACCGCTCTGGATCTGTTCAATAAACCATCACTAATTAATTGGTATTACAAAGTAATTTGAATGAACAAAATAATAATCCATTTTAGATTATCATCTTATTTATGAAAAGAAAACTCTAAATAAATATTACTTATTGATTTCTTACATATATATTATTATTATTATCGAATTTAAGGTATTTATCTCTCTAACTAACCACTTAATTTAAAAATACTGGTTACGTAATTTATCTCTTCAGATAATAACAATAAAGTCATGCACATTGTACCAAATTCCTGTATATGCAGAAATGCATGGATGGATGAGGTTCTAGTAGAATATACTTAATTAAAATTTAGACTTCACTGGATTAGAATTTATACTAACCATGTGAGTACTGGTATTCAATTGTTCTAGTTTCCCTTTCCCATCTCTTCCACTTTCTCATCTGTATCAAAAAAGAAAATTTATATACAAAGAATTCATCCCTAAGTTTAGAATTTAAATTTGCTATCCTATATATATTCACGCTACAATGTTTAAATTTTGGAAAAATTATTAATTTATATAGTAAATATTTGATTCAATTATTATCAGAAATCAATTAAATTATAAATTGAGTATACCTTAGCTCTGCCCAACAAAAGCGTAAGAATACAGTAAATGACATGAAAAACGGCCAGCACAAAAATGAAATAATGGAGTTGATCCAGAGCTTCATATGAAATGAATTGTACTTTTCCCTGCAATATATACAAATTAACACATATTAACACATGACTTTTATTTACTTTTTCATACAACTTTTATTTCTTATTTTCCTTTTTATCAATTAAAGATAGTTTTAGTATGATATTAACTAGAATATTCACATCGCTTTTGTATCAAGAGTTAGAACGTAAGATTGATATTATTGCATAAATTTCAAACCCCTTAAAGTAGTTTACCAACCTCTGATAATTCTTAGATACTTTCGGGAAAAAAAAAAAAGGGGAATCTCAACATGAAAATTCAGAGAACTTCCCATCTTGTGCACCAAGAAATGTAATTAACTATCAAATCAGGCGATATTATGATTTTTTATTGTATACATTAATTACTCAATCGGATTATGTTATCACTTGATTGAATAATATAATGTATAGATGTATATGAATAATAAATAACGTATAAATTCAATACCATAACGTGGATTTTTCCCCCTTTTTTTTTGGGGGGGGGAAACAAACTCTTCATAGTCATGGGGACGTAATTAAAGAAGAAAGATTTGGGATGGATATGCATGTATACCTTATCCGCGCATTTGTCCTCTGACTTTCCGGCCAAAGAACGCCGGAAAACTCGAACAGAATCCGATATCATAAGAAGTCTCCGGCGATGTTCGTTGTTATCTGATGTATCTTCTTCCGAAGGTGGTTCATCTGCGATCTCTTGTCGATCATTATGGCATGGATGCCAAGTAGATCCAACTTTCTCAGATACGCATATGCTTGTTATTGAACCTTCTCCTACCGTTAGGAGTAATGATATAAATCCCAGCAACATAAGCTCTATCACCCAAACCCATGAAATGATTAGTTTTTGATCATCTTTAACTTAAGCTTTAAACTAGTGTCTAAAAACGGATGCTAGTTTTACCTGACTTAATCTTTTCCAGAGCTTCATAAAGTGCTCGTTTATGTTTCTTCTTTAACCACTGCCAAAGCAAACAAATGATTAATTAAAAAACCAGCTGAAAATCAGCTTTAAAAGCAATTTATATATATAGGGTTGATACCTTTCCAATCATATGGATTATATGTTCGATGATTATTGAAATCAAAACCAAACCAAAACAAACAACGGCAACAGCCCATGTTGGTGTTTCTTCCAATGATCTTGTACTACTAGCTTCACCTTCTCCGGACATGTTTTTGCTTTTTCTTCTTTTTCTGAAAACCAGCTCAAATGTTCTTCATATGTCACCTTGATTGAATGAATTGTTTCTCAAGGAAAATATATATAGTTTTGGAAACAATGTTGAAGAAGCTAATATATATAATATAATGTCAATACTAAATCGGGTGTAACCTTTGAATAAAATGCAAGGTTTTAAATGAAATTGACCGTCATTTTATTTGTTTAATGTTAAGAGAATAAAAAAGAAGAGAAGAAGAAATCAAAGAAAGTTGCAGAGGAAAGAAGAATACAAGGGATAAGTACTTGATGACTTTGACATCCAGCCGGCGTAAACATAATTATAAGCGAAGGAGAGGAAAGAAGAAACATGATCAAAATAGAAAAAAGTCAAAAAAAAACATGATAAATATATAATTGATTATGACTTCATCCAATTGAATACATGCATTTAAGCTAACAGTTTTCGTGGACTAAATTAAAAATAAATTAAAGCTTTATTATTTTAATCACATTTAAATATCATTATCACTCGAGTCAATATTTCCCTCAGGTTTAAAAATTTACATTTATTTTTCCTAAAAAAGTAAAACAAAATTACGCTTCGTAAATGAAAATCAACATAAAAATCTATTTTCACTTTTATTTTTTCCACTTCTTCAACAACCGAGAAATAAAAATTAAATTTTAAATAATTAAAGTAAAATATAGTTTTTAGGTTACCTATCATTCAATAATTAAATTTAAATATAATTATTTGTAATTATACGTGTGTTATGTTTAGAAAATCATTTTAATTAATAAATTTTATTGAATTGAGTACAATTACAACGCTTAATTACTTGCATGTAGTAAATAACCATGATGAACTTAATTTTTTTAAATCTTAATTTATTTTTTAATTATATAATTGTTTAATTATAATTTTTATAATTAAATAAGACATTTAAGATGTAATTACAGCAAAACAAGTTTAGAGAACTGGAATTCATTGTAATTATAAAATTATGCAATTACTACACTAATATTCCATTTTTTTTTCATATCTAAACACAGAAAGTTTTCTTAGCATGTATTTACTTGAATTAGAGTTAAAATACCCCAAAAAAAAAACTAATCCTTAAATTTTTTTTTCATTTCTTCCAAATCAATATTGGTAAAATAATAAAAATGCATTTTTTTTACGAATTTGTACTTATTCTTTTTATTTCTAAAAATTAAGTATCTAAAAAGAATTAACCTAAACATGATTTTTTAGGATATTTTATTTTTCAAAAATATGAAAACAAAAATAGCCTATATTTTCTAAAACTAAATACTACCTGAAGTATTTCTCTCTTTTTTTAATATTAGCCCTTAAAATTAACTTAATAAGTCTTATTTATTTGTACCTATATCTTTCCTACCAATTTATTTTAAATCAAAGGAGCTAAAGGTTTTCTATAGGTCAGGTAGAGTTTGATCAAATATCAGTTATCACTGAAAAACTCAATCTGAAGTTTTGATGCCCCATTTATTGTAGAATCGCTTGGTGGTGGTGCGCAAAGTGGAATATACATTATCACCTGCAATTTTTTTTTCCTCCTAACGCCATGGGATGGTTCAATGGCGACCTCCTCCAAATGGTTTCGTCAATTTCAATATTGACGGGGTTGTGGGGGTATAGGAGGAGTCATGTTCGACACAAAAGGGCAGATTTTGCTTTATTTCCCTAACACCTTGGGGACTCTGGAGTCTGCAATGGTGGTTTTTTTATGCAGTTAGAGGGTTCTAACCATTTTTAAGGCATCAAGGTGGTTTAATTCTAATAAAGTGATCATTGAATTGGACGAGATCAACGTGGTCCGACAGGTGGAGAATATGATTCATGATTTTAATATCCTGTCACCTGTTATGGACCATGAACTCAAAGATAAGTGGTTTATGTCCGATCGACAAACTGAAAAGCCTCTTCTCTGGAAAAAGCTGCTTCTGAGGGTAATTGTCATATTGTATCAGTTCTTTAACTCTAGGGGAAGTTAGTAGGGTGCTAGCAGAGTTTTGGTGCTGCATGTGGTGGTAAATGCAATGCCTCCATTAGCTGAACATTCATAATCAACCAGTGTAACTTTCGTGGGAGGTAGAGCTTTATTTGTACCTTTCAAAAAAAAAAAGTTTGGATGCCCAAACAATACCGAAACATTCAAAAACTAATATTTTAATAGGTTAAAAATATTCCCTGAACAAAAGTTAGACCTTCTGATCATTTGCATGCCCCGGCAGGGTATTGATTTTCAATTTCAACGGACGATTATGTAATATGATTGATAATTTGGTATTATAACCAATTATTTATTGTTAATACAAACATGATTGTTATTTGAATGGATCAATTATGAAATTTTATTTGCTATGTTATCTGCGACATGGTCATAACTCATGATCATTTCCAGATTTTTTTAAGAAAGCCTTTTTTTCCTTTTAATCATCACACCTATATGCTGCATGGATACATAAATGTTGGCAAGTTGGTTAGTAATTATAGGTTTTCTGTACTTATATTAATTACTTGATAAATTATTAAAATATTTGAATTTACCTTAAATCTCATATTCACAGCGTAAATGGAAATTAAGTTCCCTCTAAGAAAACAAAATTGAAGAGTATGGAAAGACCGGCAAGTGAAAACCGAAGGCTATGGATAATATATATACTGCCAGTTTATGGGGAAAAAAATTCAGTTAGGTAGAAAACTTAGTCAACCATGAAATATTGGAAGGATGCTCAAGCAAGCTGCATATATAATTCATTAATAAAAGAATATTTGCTAAATCCACAGAAAATCTCAGGGATGGAATGGAATATTAGGAAATTTATTGATAATAATAATTAATCTCTTTACTATAAATGTTTTTTAAAGAGATAAATAATATTAACAAAGATTAAATTTTCGATTACATAATTAATCACGTTTGCGTTTTGATGGATGTATAAATTAAATTGGATTAAACTAAGATTTTGCTTTCTATTTCTGAAACCTACCTTACTTTCATTATTATGTGATGAACTTTTGGTAGCTCCGAGGTATTAGTTTAGTCAGGTTTCAAACAGAACTGAACACTTGAAACAGTTGTGACAGAAACCACTTAGTAGGATGTCTAAAGTGTAGTACAACGTAAATCTTAAAAAATATAAAGTAAACTAAACAAGACAAAAAATAGAATCAATAATGTGGAGACAAGACCTGATCTTTTCTAAAACAAACCAAAAAGAGCAGAGTTTTTCCTGCTTTTAATTTAAATATGTTGATCTCAAAACGTGGAAGAGAATAGTGTCCAACATTCGGTGGCTAAAAATATATGTTAAATGTGTGAAGTTGTTTGAAGGACACATCCATATTTATGGGAACATTAATAAAAGGTTAAAAAGATGTTGTTAGGACTAGTTCTATTGATGATTTTAATATTACTAATATTAGTAATAATGAGGAATCAACTCATGAAATCCATCCCTCCACAATCATTATATATACAACTGGTTTTATGTTTTGATTAAATTATAGATTAAAAAATTAAATATTACAATATGTTTATAAATTCTATATTCTTTATATATCTAGAATTTATTTTTTTTATTTTTAAGGATTTAATCTTTTTATTTTGAGAATTTTAAAATTTAAGTTCATTCGTTAACACCGTTAAAATTTTTATGTTAAATTTATTGATATAACATTTTGAAATTAAAAAAAAAACACTCCCGTGATATTAATGTAATAAAAAATGACATTATAATGGATTTGAAATCAATAAAAAAATTTAACGATGTTAACGAATTTTAAAAATTCACCTCAACATTTTAATCAAAATAAAATATTTAAACTAATTAAGTTAAAGTACAAATTATATCAAAATTAAAATATATAAATTAAATCTCAAATTTAAACGGAATATAAATATCAAAATGAAATTTAACCATGCTTATATCTATTCTAGAAGTCCATTATATAAAAGGAAGTCCCTATGCTTTCCTTAAAAGACAGATGTCTATTTTTTTTTAAGAAGGAAAAATAATGGTTAAATTTAATTCTAATCTATTTATTTTTTAATGATTATATAAGAATGGTTTGTAATACCCCATACCCGTACCTGAGACTAGGATAGGATACGAGGCATTACCAAGATTTTTAGAATAATTTCAATTAATTTATATTATTTAGTATTCATTTTCATGTTTCATGTAACATCCTTTTCAAATATTCAATTCAAACATCATATAAAATACAATACAATATTTAAATTGTCATACTTACATGCTCATTCAAGATATACGAACCTACCTGACCAAACTGCAGAAATACCAAGATTTAGGGGCATATTGGTAATTTACTATTTTCCCAAATTTCACCCAATCTTAAATTGATAATTTCATTCAATTTATTAATTTAGATAATAAAACAATTCATTCCCTTCAATTTAGTCATCTTTGACATTTTTACAAAATTGCCCCCTAAAGTTTTACTTTTATTCAATTTAGTCCATAAGCTTAAAACATGCTAATTGAATATTCATATATATTTTCCTCCTCCTCCTCTCCATTCCACATCCTTAATGTACATATCATGCTTACAAGTAACGTTATCAATAATTTCACTATTGAATTATATGTATATTTAAAGCTATCCATCTGTGTCATAGTCACTAAATTATTTATATCTGGAGCTATGGAACTCCAAATTAAGATCCGATAATTTTCCCTGAAACTAGGCTCATATATATTCTTACCATAAAATTTTCAGAATTTTTGGTTTACCCAATAAGTACAGTTTTTTGGTTTACCCAATAAGTACAGTTTATTCTTTAAATTTTCCTCTGATCTGTTGTCTAACAGTTCTGACCCTTCTTCACTAAAAATTAATTATCTCCTCGTACAGAATTTGAATGATGTTCCTGTTTATTTCTATTGAAAATAAACTCATTAAGGATTCTAAACATATAAATTTAAGCCCTTAATTATTTTTATCCAATTTTTAATTATTTTCCAAAGTCAGAACAGGGGAACCCGAAATCATTCTGACCTTGTCTCACAAAAGTTATTGTATCTCATGATTTACAATTCCATTGCTTACATAATTTCTTTTATAAGAAACTAGACTCAATAAGCTTTAATTTCATATTTTATTCATCCTCTAATTAGATTTATACAATTTTTGGTGATTTTTCAAAGTTAAACTACTGCTGCTAACTACTGCTGCTACCCAAAACAGTTTTAGTGCAAAATGTTGACTTCTATTTTACCCCAAATTTCACAATTCATACAATTCAGTCCTTCCTCAATTAATCCCTCAATTAAGATAATTTTCTCAATTAATATTTTTTCTAGACATTATAAGTCATTTCATAACTATTGAAATTCATAATTTCCACATGAAACTCTAACTTCAAACTCTTTTACAATTAGGTCCAAAACATTCACTTTCTATTCAATTCTTTCAATAAAATCAGAATATAAACAATTTAAAGCTCTAATTCCATGCTAAATCATCATATACTTCCAGCACTCATCCATAACAACTTCAAAAATTAGACATGGAATCAAAAACTAATGAAATAGTAAGTTGGACCCAATTGTAAAAGTTCAAAAACATAAAAATTTCAAGGAGAAAGCAAGAATTAAACTTACATGAAGCTAGAGTATGAAAACCAGCTTGAACCCTCCTCCATGGCTGTTTTTCAGTTGATGAATATGAAGAGAAATGAAGAGAATTCTAGATATTCCAATTTAGTCCCATTTTTATTTAGCCAATTTTGGCAATTTTCCAATTTTGCCCTTATTTCACCCATTTCCTACTTTTTCTCAGCTATTGCTGCCCAAAATATCTCCTTTGGGCTTATTTTCATTTTAGGTCCTTCCTCATTTGACAATTGAGCTATTTAATCCTTTTAGCAACTTTTACACCCTTTTCAATTTAGTTCTTTTTATTTAATTAACCACCCAAACGTCAAAATTTTCTGACTAAATTTTATTACTACCTCACCAACACTCCATAAATATTTCTAAAAATATTTATGGCTCGATTTATAAAGTCGAGGTCTCGATACCTCATTCGCAACCCAATTTACCTAATTACTTCTTTTAAATCAGCAAATTCACTAACTCAAAAATGCTTTTATATTCACATTTGACTCATAGGTATTAATTTATTAAATTTTTAACTCACCCGTCGAATTTGGTGATCTCAAATCTCTATTCCCGATACCATTGAAAATTAGGCTGTTACAACTCTTCCCCCCTTTAGGGATTTTCGTCCCCGAAAATCTTACCAGAAAAGAGGTTAAGGTTTCAGCATAATTCCTTCATCCTGTAATGTTGCCTAAGAACCTTACACTGTACTCGATTACTTTTAATTTTCTGAATGTCACTATACAATATCAATTAAGTAATCATCACTCGCAAAGTAAACAAAACTTCATTACTCAGAGCATACATATCTACTTTTACTCCTCTCAAAGGTTAATCGATAGCTACTCACAATCTTTCAATAGCTCAATTCATCATTATTGTCTTAAATTCAAAATTTTCTGTAATATTCGACACTTTAAACTCTTGGAATCAGGGAGTATGTAGCAATTTTTTTTTTCCAGACTATCCATCTATTTACTCATGAATACATAAAATTCATTTCCAAACTCGAGGATCGATTTACATGCATATATCTCAATTTACCTTCCAACTGAATAACTTGTTCTGATTAAAACATTTTATTCCATCTTAACTGTCAAACAATAATAACCTTTCAAACAATTTCCTCTCAAGTTGTTAGAACAACTCAATCACATAATCTTTCACAATTTCCGTAACATGCTATTCAAAAAGCTTTACTAACGGCATTAGTTCAAACAAAACACCACATCTCGATTTATGTCATTGACCTTAATCAATATTACCTAATAAAAGAAAATCAATATAAAATTTTAGCTTGAATAGTCACAATCCACACTTTGTCGATGCCAATCTTCTTAAGAAAACTCGAAGAATTCCTGATAACACATTCTTTAGATATCATACCTGGATAAGTTGATTGTCCTCTTCTTTAACTGTGGCATCACTTAATTTGAATGATTTTCAAAACAGTCTATCATCTCTTCCAGAACCGTTTTTTACTTGCTAAACCATTCTTATCTCTAACCACATTATTAATTATTCCACTTTTTGAACTCTTTTGTTTCACACTTGTGAACTTATTCAATATAAATTTCATAAACTTTATTATATAATACCATAATGATAAGGGTGAAGATTGTAAAGCCTCGACTTTTAGCTCTTATATATATACACACATCTAACATATCATTTATCAACAATATAACATCATATAAATACCAAACAACATAGGCGCGTTCATCACAAGATTAACTTTTATTTCATTTCATACATCATCACATCCATATCATGAACTCTTTTCATACATTTCCAAGTTTCAACTCATCATAAACACATTCTTACTCAGACACATTAGTGTCACTTTCAACACTTTCTGAAATAACTCGATTAAAAAGTATTTCTGTCTATAAGTAAAATAAAAATTTGATCGGATTATACACATCACTCTATCACAGATTTATATGGCATGTATCTCTAAACACTTTACACTATTTTATTTTGATCATGAATTTCATTATTTCTATAATTCTATAGTTTCTTTCTGCACATATTTACCTAGTTTATCATTTATATCCATTTTCTATCCTTTCATTTCATATTTTATTTTCAATTCAATATTTCACATTTGTCTCTCAGAGTTTTTACCAACAGGAATAGAAGATAATATCATGTGAATCTTATTATCAAGTTTTTTATCACATATATTAGCTTGGAAAACCAAAGAAAGATAGAGTAGTACCACTTGTGAATCAATCAGACTTGCGATAATTTCTATCTATTAGCATATTTATCTAACCTTTTCATATATTGATTATAGCATCCAAACATTAACAATTGCATATGCCTCTGAAAATATCAGTACATATAAGATACCCACATAATATCCCAAAAATTTACTATAATATACCCAATTATAACTATTATATTCAAATATTTTTGCAATTTATTCACCAATCTATTGACTAGTATAGTCATCAATAATTTCACATCATTCAGTTCACTCAAGAAACTAATTCAGAAGGAATTTTTAGTTAACCATTCTGTAAAAACCATATTTGTACAAATCGATTTTCCTATAAATAACTTCTTTATTTAACAGTGGTACTGTATATCCCAGCTAGTTTTAAAAAAAATTTGATGTTTCTATTCAGAACTCATTTTTACCTATTAACTCACTCTCAGTTCCGACTGTATTATTAATTGTTCTGTAACACCCCCTAACCCCAAACCGTTACCGGAACGAGGTTATGAGGCATTACCGGACATATCAGACAACTTACGAATAATTTACAATTAATATAACTTTCATAGTATAATATAATAATTAAGTCCCTATCTTGAACTCTCGAAGTTCAAACACGTATTAAAAGTAGAACGGGACTTGTTCGAGTATTCCAATTTTTTTTTTATAAAAATTTCGGCAGCATTTCTGCTTATCTTTACCTAAACCTCCTGCAAATTCAAACCAAAACAACCAACACCAATATTTCACATTCATATACTAATATTTATATTATTAACAAAATTTTAATTTAATAACTATCATAGCATCATTCAAAATTGATTAAAAACTTCATTCATTTAACAACTTAATGTTCATGTATCAAAATATCATGTACTTTCCTTTCCATTTCATTTAACCATCTAAATTTTATAATTCATCCTTCACTACCCAAAGTAATATACATATTCAAGTGACTAAATAACACCTATGTACATGCCACCTTTACCCAAAAGAAAAATATACATCACCAAGTTTGTGTTGGAGTCGGGATTGTTCTGGATGCTGAGCCGGGACACTTGACTTCTACTAACCTGCGCATGGAAACAACCGTACGCTGAGTATGGATATACTCAGTGGTATTACTATAAATCAAGACTATTTAACATTAATAAATTACAAACATCAACCATAAATTTTATAATTATTTAAACTACTTTTATATAAAATTATTTTACTTCATAAATCTTAAATTCATAATTTATTTTTCTCATACTAACTCAATTCATAATTTAGTTCATACATTCTTTATCGTACTTTTCAATAGTGCTAAAACAAATAATCTCATTTTCAGAATTTCATTTCAATTATTTACCCTATTAACAAAGCTCGGACTATGACAGATACGCGGATTCCATCCAAACACACCAGAATGTCCAACCCAAACACACCCGGAATATTGTAAATCCTCCATAACACACCGGTATAATATATCCTCCCAAACACACCAATAAGGCATTAAATGCCTATTCGGATAAACCGAAGTATATAATAACAGAAACATCCTCTCGGCCAAACTACAATCTCTTCATCACATCACAAATCCAATGGCATGCCATTTGTATCGAATCTAGTCCGACAAGTTAATAGGGTATTATTTTTTTTTCTAATTTCAATTTAATTTACACAAAAATTATTCAATACTCATTCAATTCAAATATCTATTATCTTAATTCATATACAAATTAATTTTCACACAAGTGTATACCATCAACACCATACATTTGTCACAATTTATTTATTTTCAATCAATACACTTTTCAAATAATCACATATTCCATAATTCACTTATTCAATTCAATTTGATTCAATTTATACCACTTTCATTTTCACTCAATATTCATATCGATTTCACATACTTACCTCAAGTCTTATTTACCATACATAACAATTAAAATTTCAGCAATCAATAATAATTAAAATTTGAATTATAGTAATACACACCGCAATTCTCCCGTTTTAGTCCTCGATGACTTTCTCCTTTCCTTTCGATGCTGATGCTTCCGGTTCTTTGTTGGCTACGAAAATAATAGTAATTTACATTATTATTTACAGCATTAATTATAATAAATAATTAAATTTCTAAACAACTCCTACCTTATTCCCAATTTAATCCTAACTAAACTTAATTATTTTCTTAATCCAATTCACTCTCTTTTTCTATTCAAATTTTGTCTAAACTTATATTTAACTATAAAATTTCCAGCATATTTCCCTAATTTCGAAATTTCTTCAATTTAGTCCCTACAACATAAAACTTATAGCCTAGTTTACAATTTAATCCCTTAATAAATTCTAACTTAGAATTCATTCAATTAAATCCCTAATTCCATAATTTTTCCAACATGAACCCTACTTGGAAACATATGAACTCTTGAACTATTAACTTAATTTCATCAAAATCTTGTTTCAAAGCTCCTAAAACATCAAAATTAACTAAAAATGACTTAATTGACTTACCAAATTAACTCCAAGCTTCAAATCCTTAGTTTTCTCTTTTATTTTTCTTTCCCTTTTTCTTTCTCTTTTTCTCCCCTGCTTCCCGTTTTCAAGTCTGTTTCTATTTCCTTTTGTTTCTTTATTTCTTTAATTCTTTTATACTTTATTATTTTATTAACATAATATAATATTAATATAATATATTAAAATATCTTTTACTTTAATATTAAGTAAATTAATAATTATATAACAAGTGTACATATTTATATTATTACAAATGTCATTATCTAATTTGCTTATTAAATAAAAATATCATAATTTAATTAATACAATTAATAATTATAAAATATTTTTATACTTAAATTATAAGTATTTAAATATTTAAATTACAAATGTACCCATACAATTCTTACACATGTATATTTTATTACCATACAATTGTCTTCTATTTAATTTATTTATAATATATTATCAATTAAATAATCATAGCAATTTAATATAAAACCATAATAATAATCATTATAATATATAAAACCTAAAAAAAATCTTTGATTTTATTTCAACAATATGCCACCTCATTTGTAGTCAATGGCTTAATTGCCATTTTAATCCTTTTTATTTTCTATTGCTTTATAATTAAACTTTTACCCTTTATTCAATTTAATCATTTTTATTACTTACTCTAAATTAAGCTAAATTCACTTAATTAGATTCTAATTAGACACACCACTAGACTCATAAATATTTTTTTATAATTATTTTCGAACCTATTTCACTAAGACGGAGGCCCTATAACTCACTTTTCAGGTGCCCGTGAATTTCAGGTCATTACATGTTCAACCATTGAACTTTTCACTTTCCACTTCTGAATTTAATCAATATAAATCTCATGAATTTCATTGTATATAACTGTACTAGTAAAAGGGTATAGATCGCTAAGTCTCATAATTTAATTTTCATATATTTACTCATATAACATTTATCATTCTCAAGTACTATAAAACATTTATTCGTACTTTTACGAGTTCTGCTTCATCATAACTAACATTTTTACTCAGGGATAATCATTTACCTTGTAACGAAAATTGTTTACTTTTTACTTAACAGAGGCTCAGTAGACTAGATAGAACACTTCGGCTATACAGGACTTATACAGAGGTGCATTATTATGCACTAATGAACAGAGAGCACTGAAGTGCTATAGAGAGAGCACAAATGTGCTAGTCAGAGAGCATTGGCATGCTAATAATCAGAGAGCATTGGCTTGCTAATATTCAGAGAGCACTGGCGTGCTAATATTCAGAGAGCATTGGCGTGCTAATAATTAGAGAGAACGCTGAGGTCCCTTAACATCCTAGTAGTTCTAATCTTGTCTACTTGGGCAAATTATTTCATACATGCATGTCACTTTTACACCTTTCGCATAATATTTTTACATGCTTTACACTTTAATCCTTGTACCAATAATTCATATACTTATATCTTCTGTATCTTCAATACATGTAATATATTTCAAAATTCACTATTCATTCATAATTCTCTAATAATCCTTATCATGTACTTTATATATTACTTTTATATATTTTGTAATTTAGTCATCAACACAATATTTCATGTAGTAATATAATTTGCTTTTAATAATACATATAACATAATATTCATCATTGACATGTATTATAAAACATTTATTCATACTTTTTTTTTGGGTACCGATTCATCATAATCAACTTTGTACTCGTATACTTGAGTTTCGCTTTTAGCATTTTCAGAATTAGCTTGGTTGAAAAAAACATATCTTTCTATAAGTAAAACAAATTTAATTAGAGTCGAGAGATATCACACTATCACATATTTTAACGACATGTGTTTTTAGACTTCACATATACTACCTTTGGTCCGAGAACCGACTAAACCGTAGCTCTGATACCATTAAATGTAATACCCCATACTCGTACCTGAGACCGGAATATGATACGAGGCATTACTAAGATTTTCAGAATAATTTCAATTAATTTATATTATTTAGTATTCATTTTCATGTTTCATGTAACATTCTTTTCAAATATTCAATTCAAACATCATATAAAATACGATACAATATTTAAATTGTCATATTTACATGCTCATTCAAGATATACGAACCTACCTGACTAAATTGCAGAAATACCAAGATTTAGGGGCATATTGGTAATTTACTATTTTCCCAAATTTCACAATTCATACAATTCAGTCCTTGCTCAATTAACCCCTCAATTAAGATAATTTTCTCAATTAATACTTTTTCTAGACATTATAAGTCATTTCATAACTATTGATATTCAGAATTTCCACATGAAACTCTAACTTCAAACTCTTTTACAATTAGGTCTCAAACATTCACCTTCTATTCAATTCTTTCAATAAAATCAGAATATAAACAATTTAAAGCTCTAATTCCATGCTAAATCATCATATACTTTCAGCACTCATCCATAACAACTTCAAAAATTAGACATGGAATCAAAAACTAATGAAATAGTAAGTTGGACCCAATTGTAAAAGTCCAAAAACATAAAATTTTCAAGGAGAAAGCAAGAATTAAACTTACATGAAGCTAGAGTATGAAAACCAGCTTGAACCCTCCTCCATGGTTGTTTTTCAGCTGATGAATGAAGAGAAATGAAGAGAATTTTAGATATTCCAATTTAGTCTCATTTTTATTTAGCCAATTTTGGCAATTTTCCAATTTTGTCCTTATTTCACCCATTTCCTGTTTTTTCCCAGCTATTGCCGCCCAAAATATCTCCTTTAGGCTTATTTGCACTTTAGGTCCTTCCTCATTTGACAATTGAGCTATTTAATCTTTTTAGCAACTTTTACACCCTTTTCAATTTAGTCCTTTTTATTTAATTAACCACCCAAACGTCAAAATTTTCTGACTAAATTTTTCCATAAATATTTCTAAAAATATTTATGGCTCGATTTATGAAGTCGAGGTCTTGATACCTCATTCGCAACCCAATTTACCTAATTAATTCTTTTAAATCACCAAATTCACTAATTCTGTAGCGACGTAAAAATTTCTCTTTCGGTCGCTAATTGAGGCGATTATTTGAAAATTTAAAAATTGACTTTCGATTTTATTAAAAAGGGAGTCGCCACCGATCTTTTTTTTTAGGTGTGACCGGACACCTAATAAATCATCCTTTTTTAGAAAAGAAAACTTATTCTTGCACAAAAATAAAGGCCGAATTTAGGTCTACGTCAAAGTCCAGAGAAAAATTGGGGTTCGGGAGTCAGTTACGCGCGAGGAAGGTATTAGCACCCTCGCGACGCCTAAAATTGGTATCTCATAAACATGTGTTGGCTTGATTTTCCAAAAATACGAGTTCAATATAATATTTAATAGTGATCCGATTGAAAAATGAGAATTTTTAGTTTTCGATTTTTTTAGAAAGGGTGTCCCGTTTTTTAACACAAGCCGACGAATTTCACCCAACATAGCGATGAAATCGATAGCTTAATATTAAATCGGTACATTGCCTTATTTTTTAAATTAATTAAAACATGAGAAAAAATATTCCTAAAGTGAGAAATTAAAAATAGATAAATGACGCAAAAAATGATATCATTAATGAAAAATATTAGCATGGAATACTAGAATATTAGAATAACAATAATAATGATATTTACAAAATAAAAACAAATCATGTACTAATAATAAAATAGGAAAAATGATATATTTGGTAATAATAATATAAAATAAAAATATGTACATAAAAATACATATATATATGCATATAATAAAAGTATGCAATAATAATAATATCTACAATAAAAGAAAATATTAGGAAACGTACATAAAAAATATATACATAAAAAATTTACAACAATAATATAAAATAATGATATGTACAAAAATATATATATACATATGTACATAAAATATACACTAATATAATAATAGTTATAATAATACTAGCAATAGTAATAATTTGTAATAATAATATATACACAATATGGTATTAAAAATATATATATGTATATATAATAGTATTTAAGAATATATACATAAGAAATATATAACTAATGGCATTAAAAAAATATATACATAATATATATAAAATACCTAAAAAAAATAAGGGGGAAAGAAGAGAGAAGGGAGGGGGGAAAGGAAATCCGGCCAAGGGGGGGCCGGTCACTGGTCGATCGTCGGTCGCCGCCCGTCGCCGGCCACCGTGGAAAAGGTAAATTTTTTTTAACAATATATGTATATATAAAGAAAGAAAAAGCAGCACAAAAAAAAAAGAAAAAAAGATTCGAAAGAAGAGGAAAAAAGAAAAAGATGCAACCTTTTTATTGATGTTTCTTTTGTATTCAAAATTTGAAGAGATTTTTGTGTTTGTCTCATTTTTCAATCTTTGTAAAAATCCCCCCTCCCTTACATGATTTTTGAATGGCTTTTTATAGCCATCTTTTACATGATTTTCTATTATTTCTTTTTCTATTTTGTAGGTGGTGGTGGTAGATAATGAATATCAAAAATGGGAGGAAAAATAGGGTAAGTGGGAAAGTGGCTCGGTGGCTAAGGTTTCTTGATTTTTTTGGAGGGTTAGGTTTTTCTTTTTTTGGGGGGGTTAGGTTTTTTTTTTTTGGGTTAGGTTTTTTTCTTTTTTCTTTTGGGTTAGGTTTTTTTTGGGAGGGCTTAATGGGCTTTTGAATTGGGTTTAATATTTGGGTTTTGTAATGGGTTTGGGTAGATGTAAATGGGTCATGGGTTAAGGGTTTTAGTGGGTTTAGAGGTTTGGTTGGGTTTTGATATAATCGGGTCCGGGCAATTTGGGCTTCTACAAATTCAAAAATGCTTTTATATTCACATTTGACTCATAGGTATTAATTTATTAAATTTTTAACTCACCCGTCGGATTTGGTGATCTCAAATCTCTATTCCCGATACCACTAAAAATTAAGCTGTTACATGGTTAAATTTTAATTTCTATCCTTATATTTTGTTCAAATTTGATATTTAATTTCTATACTTTAATTTTGAGCTTAATATAACATTTGATACTTGAACTTGACACTTTTTCCTAATTTGGTACCTAAACTTTTTTTGTCCAATTTGGTATCCAAACTTGACACTTTTTTCCTAATTTGGTACCTAAACTTTTTTTTGTCCAATTTGGTACCTAATCTTTTTTTTGTTTGATTTGGTACTTGTCAAACGTTTTACAAATTACTCCAATATATTAACAATGTTATTTTTTTATGAGGCAGCAAAAATAATCAATGTATAATCGACATGTGATAAATGATATGATATTTTTTGTATTTTATATGTTCAATTTAATTAACTAATTAATTAATTAATTAATTAATTAAAAATAATGAATTTCTTATAATTTGGGGTTTTAAAAAATCTTTTTTTTATTTAATATTAATTCATTAAACATAGCTCAATACTTATTTTTTAACTTGAATTTCCTCTAATACTGGCAATAGATTTGTAGCATAACAAAAAAAATTAACATTGCTAGTGTTTTGCATAATTTGTAAAACGTTTAATAATTTTATGTACCAATTTGAACCTAAAAAAAGCTTAACTACCAAGTTAGGAAAAAATGCCAAGTTCAGGTACTAAATTGGGCCCAAAAAAGTTTGGGCATCAAATTAAGAAAAAAGTGTCAAGTTCATGTACCAAATGTTATATTAAGTTTTAATTTTGACATAATTTAGACACTTGTCCATTTTATTTTTCCTTTTCTTTTAACACAAGAAAATAATGGTTAAATTTCAGTTATACTCTCTCCAGATGTCTAAATTATGTCATAATTAAAGTATAGAAATTAAATCTTTGAGTGAAATATAGGATCAAAATTGATATTTAATTATTATTATAAAATCTTTAAAAAGTAGAGGAATTAGAACTGTAATTTAGTCATTATTTAAAAGAAAAGAAAAAAATGGACAAATGTCTAAATTATATCAAAATTAAATTATACAAGTTAAATATTAAATTTAAAAAAAATTATAAGGATGAAAATTAAAAATTAGCGACTCTTATATAATAATTAAAAATAGAAAGAATAGAAGTGCAATTGTTATAAAAAGAAATGGACAGGTATTCCTTTCATATTTAATATGAAATGTAAGCTGGATTTTAACCCTGAACAAGTCTAATCCATAATTATATTTTCTTATTCTTGCTCGGTCGCTGTCCTGGTTTAATAAGTTGAAGATGAGCAGTTAACTAGTGAAGGTGAGTTTAGACATCTATCCCTTCCATTGAATTATAAATTAAGAGAAACAAGATTTAAAATATTTGGTCATCTTAGCATATGATCAATACTATGAATAGACCGTTATAAGGTTTGATGTTGAAAATTCTAACTTTCATTCTAATTAATGCATTGTGTTGTTTTCCTCTACCATTTATATTTGAATGAGTTGGAAAGGTTAGTTTCTTCAGACTAAAATTATTTATTGTAGTAGTGTGATTGGATAATATAGTGGTGAGATTAAAATTAATGGTGAAATATATGATTTGACCGATAATGTTGAAGTGATAAAAAAAATATGATCATCAAATATATTAAATTAAAACTTTACTTGTGTTAGTGAAAATCAATTAAATTAAATAATACATATATAAACTGTTAAAATAATGTTGCGAGATCCAAGTGTATGACATTACATTATGTTATCGGAGCAACTCAAACCCTTCAAATTATTTCACCAAGTAATTGTCAATCAATCACTACTCTTTCGAATATAAGCATAAAACATAATTAATCAATGTTAAGCAATCTCATTTAAAGTGTTTTGGATTCAAACAAAGGTCAAGTATTGAGTTAAGATTTAAATCTAAATTTAGAAATGTACCTCGAGACATGAAAGACTATGTCTTGAGAAATATTTCCCTTATTTTTGTATTTTTTTTTTTTGAAATTCAGATGTCTTGAGACTTGACCTTTAATATCTTGTTATAGGTCTTGAAACTTAGCTCCCTTATTTCGGACATCTAATCTCGATGTTTAGGTATCTCAAGACACTTCAATGTTTACTTGTCTAGAGATAAAAGAGCACTTTTCTCAAAACATATATTATATGTTATATTAAACAATAATTAAAATTTCATTTAAAGTATAAAACAAAATTAATTATAAAAAAAAATAAAGATGAAAGGGGCTTAAATAATAATTACACCAAAGCAAGAGAAAAAGGAGAAGCAATAAATTGGAGTAAGAAGATGATAAATGAAGGGAGTTGGAAAGATTATTTATGCTCCATTCCATCCCTCACGTATCCTTCATATTCTATGGATTTATCAAATATTCTTTCATTAACAAAAGAATTAAAATTTGGCAAGTAAACGGCATATAAAAATGAGCGGATCATAGCACACAGACCCAGAGATATTGGAATCTGGATCACCAGTCTAACTGATATTCGGGCTGCTCCTTTTCCTTGGTCGGCTTTGTGTCTGGGTCATTCGTTGAGTGTTCCTTTTTCTATAAACCAAGAGACTTCCCTTTTTTAAGTGAGAAATCTCAAACTTTATCTTTTATTCAACTTTAAATTTTTTTAAATTATATTATATCAATTAAGTTTTTTTATTATTAAAAATGTTAAAAGATATGCTAAATCTTATAGCTAAATTTAAAATGAAAAAAATTAAATAAATAGAACATTGTCGCATAACATTTAAAAGTAAAAACTAAAAATAAAAAATAGAGTGAACGATAAAATTTTTTAAAAGCTTCAAAAACCTTAAAATTAATATTTTTAAAATATTTTTTTATAATATTTATTTTAATTTATGCCACATAAGATATAATGTATCATTTAATAATTAACAATTAAATTAACAATTTTAATAATGAGAAGAGCTAATTAACATACCTTCGACAGTTTAATGATGTAATTAGAATTATTTAAAAGTCAAATTTAGAATGACGGTAACAGTTTACAATTAACTTTTTTTTTAAATTGCTTTTGGAAATGTTGACAAGAGAACGCAGCTAAAATAAAGAAATTTTGAAACAATTAATGCAAAATTGATTACAAATAATTTATAACATTATTAAATTCTAACATTTTACATATTTATTCAAATGGTATCTTTTCTCTCAAAAGTGCTTATTGATATATTCAGGAAAGGTCGTGGCAACCAAAAGATACGTAGTGGAGTATACCATGGAAGTTTCAGGGACACCAACGAGTCAGATTCTTCTTATGACTTGTTTTAAAATAGAGGCTGCTCACTAACCTGGTGAATTTGAAAAAATCATAACATTTCTTTTTCAGGGTGTCTTCTGGAATACAAGATGGTTAAGATTTCATATATATATATATATGGGCAAAACAATTTCTTCTTTTTTACAGGGAGCACATAACTAGAGGGGAGGAACAAATTTCAATAACTGATGTACTGGAAAGCTGGATCAGTCTCTGTTCTGATGGAGCAGTTCAAATTGTCATTAGAAATGCTGCAGCGGTGGGTGTCATAAGGAATGGAAATGGACAGTGGATCATAGAATATAACAGATATTTGGACAAATGCTCAATATTTAATGCTGAATTATAGGGTAGCCTTCGATGGTTTGGCTCTCATCCAAATCAAGAATTTTGATGGTGTGATGGTGCAAACAGATAGCTTGGAGGTGATCAAGGCCTTTCAAAACTCCTCGCTATCAAGCTCAAACTCTACCCCCATTAGACACATTTATCACTTGTTGGCAAAATTAGGACTTTGGATCATTCAACATTTTCCTAGGGACTGCAATAAAACTACTAACTGCTTAACCAAAATGACTTTTGATACAAACCAAGGACTAAAGATTTTTTAGGAGATTCCAAGGGAGGTGTTCGCACTTTCTCCTAGTGCTCAAGCCAATGATAGTCTTGCTCAAAGAGTTATTATGTAGTTAGTTTGCTTTGGTTGTTTTACTTTACCAAAAACAATATCAGTTGAATCTACTGATTCACAATTGATTGCACCTAATTATAGTTGAATATAGTTTATATATAAACACTGATGGCTTAAACAAATACATAATTGAGATTACTTTTCTCATATTATTTTAAGCATTTTTTTTAATCTACAAAAATACATAAACTTTGAACCTCAAACATCATATTTTTTATTGTCTCTCCTCTCAACTGTATCATTTTCAATCAAAGTTGTATTTAGATTCAGTATCATTTTTGAATAAATTTATTATATAATATTTTTCAGTATATATTATAATCTAATATACATGATTTCATAATTAATTTAAATAAAAATGATTTTTGAAATGCAGTTGAAATCAAATTTAACTTTACCTAATGTTCCAAGGTGTGAACAAATCTAAGTAAGGTGCAATTATTGTTTATTATGGGTCAGAGGTGGTGACTGCTGCTGCAAAATATATAAAACCACCAATAACACTAATTCAGAACTTGCATGATTTGTTATTCAATAAAATTACACGTCTCGTTATTCTAGATTATTGTTAATATATATTAGAATACCCTTCAAAATTGAAAACTCTAACATAATGGACGAGTTTATCTGGTGAAGGTTTGTATAGAAATATGAAATGGGTTTTAAATTAAAAGAGGGAAACATGCAAATTAGGTCAAGTCAACATTTTAAATATCTTAATTAATGAAAATTAAACCAAAAAAATATAGAATAGGCAATCTTGACAAAATGCAACATAACATACTTGAGATATGGAGTAGTATATAATAAGACTTGGAAGTGATGAACTTAGATATTTGCTTTTGATAATTTCAACTCAAGATGATGAATTTTTACAGTCCGAAATTAAATCTAGATTATTATTTTAATACTAAATTTGATTATAAAATATAAGTAATATAGAATTTTTATTATTTTTAAAATAAATTAAATTGATAAAAGAAGTTTAAATATTGGAGTTGGCCCAGTCCAGGCATATATATGGACAACACAACCTACAACTAACGTTGACTTGGTTGCTCCCAAAACCCGCCAGTTTCCTCCAGCTTTGTAGCGTTGAAAAGTGAATACTTGATTCTTTTTGGGTTAAAATCTGCCATCAGTCCCTGTTTTTGTTCAAAATTTGGAATTCAATCTTTGTATTTTTATTTTCAGTAATCTAGTCTCTAACTATTTAGATTTCAAATTTTAGATCAAATCGTTAACACTACTAAAATTATTACGTTAATTTTGTTAGCGTGACATTTTGAAAAAAAAATTACTTTCTCAATAGCCATGTAAGTAAAAAGATAAGGTTGCAATGAATTTAAAATTTAACAAAATAATTTTAATAATTAGATCTGAATTTGAAATCTAAAAAATAAAAAGACTAGATTCCTAATTTTTAAGAGTAGAGGGACTTATGGCACATTTTTTTTTCTCCTTCTTCGATTGTCCTGGTCCACTTAATTACTTTGAAATTAATTATGGGTGTTGTCGTCATTTATTTCTCTTGACAGATAGTGCCCTTATTTCTAATGCGTTAATTAATGGTGCTATCTGTTCTCTATTACTACTATCCTCGATGCTCATCGAATCGTTGATGTGAAAAACCAACGAGTACCATGGCTGCCGGGGAAGAAGCCTCCACTTCTCGCTCTCTCCAAGAGACTCCCACTTGGGCCGTCGCTACCGTTTGCTTCGTCTTCATCTCCCTTTCCATTATCATCGAATACTTGATTCATCGCATCTCAAATGTAGGCAAATTAACTTCTTCATCTACATCAAAAAACAAAACCCTCCTCCGTACCACATATATAGTAATTATACACTTGTTTAAACCATGTTTCGCAGTGGCTCAAGCGACGTAGGAAAATTGCACTCTTTGATGCCGTCGAGAAGCTTAAATCCGGTAAACTAAAACCACACAAATATATTTTGATAAATTGATCATCTTGGATTCATATTTATATATATATATTTGTGGGCTTGGTTTGTGGTTGCAGTGCTCATGGTGCTGGGTTTCATGTCACTTATATTAACAGTGAGTCGGAGCTTCATCTCCAAAATTTGTATACCCAATAAAGTTGCAAATTCTATGCTTCCATGCCGGAAAACCCTTGATTCTATTAGAACTACCCAAGACTTGGGATACGACCAAATATGGAGCGTCCATGGATTGCATGAAAGAAAATTGGATGATGATGAAAATGTTTCTCCAGAGTACTGTGATTCCAAGGTTCCTTCTTTAATATTGAAATTAGATAGTTATTTTTCTGACTGATTTAGATGTTTTAATAGATTAAATGGAATTGGCAGGGAAAGACGTCTCTAATATCAGAGGAGGGGGCGAACCAGCTGAGCATCTTCATCTTTGTGTTAGCGGCAATGCAAATTGTGTATACGGTGCTCACTATGGCTTTGGGAAGGGCTAAGGTTGGTCATTATTTCAAAATTATATTTAATTAATTAATCCTACTTCTAAACTTATCCTAATTAATTAAATATTTTTCGTTAATTAATGTTAGATGAGGCGTTGGAAAACCTGGGAGAAGGAGACGCGAACGGTGGAATATCAAGCTGCCAACGGTAAACTATTTCCCACCTTTATCCCGTAATTATGATATTATATTCTTAATTGTTATGATTAAATTTTTGTATACTGATTATATTGCTAAATTCTATAAAATTATAAGAAAAATATCAAAATTAATTAATTTTAAACTAGAAGCTATTAATTACGAGAAAAGGAAAAGAAGGTAGAATCTATATGATTGAATTGTATAAGCTTATATTTTCTTTTCCTAATTAAAAAAAAGATTTTTAATTATGTGGCTCCCTTAAGTAGTAATATTGTAGTGGGCAGTCAAAATCAAAAATTAATTCTCTCCTGTTTTATTTCTATCAATAGAAAATTATTTAACACGCTTTTATTCTGAAATTTTTTTATAGCCTATAATAAAATTTGAGAATTTATAATATACGCTATATAAATGTAGATGTATTTTGGGCGAAGCATTTGATGATTTTAATTTCAACTCCTCTTTATACTTAATTTCTTTAACAAAATATATTTCAATTTTTCAAATTTTTATAAATTTTCCTCATTACCTAAATAATTTAGCTTTAGCTATCCAGATAAGTATTTATATATATTTTTTGTGTATTTTTTCCATAAAAATCATTTTAACACCACCTTTCCCTATTGTCGGAATTAAATTATTATTATTTATTTTTGGAAAGCAATTTTATATTCAAATTGAAAAAAACTTGTGGGTCAAATTTTGATTCATAATTAAAAGGAATGAACCGAGCATTGAGAATCACGGGGCTAAAAATTCCAATATAATATATATTTTTAAAAATTAAATAATTTCCTAATTTCAATAGTGATCATGTTGTTGTCTTATATCTACTTAGAAGCACAAAATTATTTTAAAAGGATGGATTATGGATATTATATCCAAAAAATAATAATTAATTTTCAACATTTAAAATCTTCCTCTATGTTACAAAATTACAGCATATTTCTGTAAACAAAATAATTGAGACATTGTCTTCAATTTCCAACATAAATTCTCATCTTTTTAATTACATGTTTAGATTTGTATTAATATTCTTTATTTTATGTTAAATAATTTTTTTCCCATATTATTACATTAATAACCAAACATAAATGTATTAGATCCTAATCGTTTTCGAATCACAAGACAAACGACTTTTGCACAACGCCATATAAATCAATGTACAGACGCATCAATCCTTTTGTGGACTGTAAGTTTCATTTTCTTTTTAAATGCATCAATTTGGGGATATATATATATATATAATGGTGATAAAAAGTTATATTGGTGCAGAAATGCTTCTTTCAACAGTTCTTTAATTCGGTGGCGAAAGTTGATTACCTTACTCTACGCCATGGTTTCGTCGCTGTTAGTACTATCCTTTCTCCCATCTAAACTGCACTGGATTTGGTATCATTAATTACATTTATTAGTTAAATTATTGGGTTCATATAAATACGTTTGTATACAATTTGCAGACTCATTTATCAGTAGGTAGTTCTTTCAATTTCCAAAAATACATACAACGATCACTGGAAGATGATTTCAAAATTATAGTTGGCATCAGGTACTGAAATTGTTTAATATAAAAATAAATGAATGTTAATTCCATTAATATTTTGTGGTTTAATTTCATGGAGCAATGCAGCCCTTTTATGTGGTTCTTGGTTGTTATCTTCCTACTGGTCGACGTACACGGTGAGTAGGTTTTCCTATTTACTTCAATTTAGAGTTTAAATATTCATGGGTTTGGCAAAAATATCCGATTCTACTGTGTAGGACTGACAGACTTGATTTTCTTAATCTCTATTTTAAGTAATGTGTTGTTTCAAACGATGTTTGAATTTGAACAGGTTGGAATGTGTATCTATGGGTTTCATTTCTGCCATTGACAGTAAGCAAAGCATTAATTAAAAGATTTTTAGTGTTCTTAAACAATTCTCAATTTTGACAATTTTCTCAACATGGGTTCAGATAGTGCTGATTATGGGAACCAAACTGCAAGTAATATTGGCAAAAATGGCACACAGAGTGGAAGATCAGAACAGTGTAATCCAAGGAGCCCCTTTGGTGCAACCCAACGACAACTTCTTCTGGTTTAATAACCCCAAGTTTGTTTTGACCCTTCTGCATTACACTCTCTTTATGGTACAAGTTTATCTGAAATTTGTTGTTTATTATACTATTTGTTGATTGAATTTAACACCTGATTTTCCCATTACTTCCAATTCTCAGAATGCATTTGAGGTTGCCTTTTTCGTCTGGGTCACGGTACTTAATATTTGTTATTAACCTCTTTCATTTTTTTTTTCAAGAAATAATCTCCACGTTTACATCTGTATATGTACATTTATCTTACTTTGCAGACACAATATGGAATAAAGTCCTGCTACCATGAAAACAGAGAAATAATCGCCATTAGGGTGGTGTTAGCGTAAGCTCCAATTCCTTGTTCTTTTCATTTTTTTTTTAAATTTTTTATTATAAAAAAAGTTAATTAAATAGAGACAAATATTATTCAAACTTTTCATTTGTATCTTAAGCATATTTAAATATTAAATATAATGGTTCTTTTTTTGTAATAAAATATAATCGTATCTAATAATTATCCTTATTCCAAAAAATATAAATAGCTAAACTCTTTGAATATCCAGATATAAAAATCATACGAGTTTAAATATTTGAAATATGTCATTTTACAGTGTGACGGTTCAGGTCATATGCAGTTACGTTACTCTTCCCCTCTATGCTCTTGTGACACAAGTAAGGTTTATGCATATTCTTCATATTACCTATAATCAGATATAATCATGATAAAAGCAAAATCAGCTGTGGATTAATTTCATTTTTTTCATATATTCATAGATGGGATCAAATTTCAAGAAAGCTGTGTTGGAAGAGCAAACAACCAATGCAATAAAACAATGGCACGCCGGTGTGAAGCTGAAACGGAAAAAACAACGCCTATCTTCGCAGGCTGCTGCCGATGATTTTCCGGAAAACAGCACCACCATTTCCACGGTGGATTCATCGTCTCATCAGCCTCCAACACTAGCTTCTTTCGAAATCGGTAGCGCTCTGGAGATACAAGAAGCTGGCCCTGCTATGCCTACTTCCGTGGCAGTGGAAATACAAATGGCTTCCATGGAGAAGAAATTAGAGAGAGGTTACCGGGTTATCTGACCAATTACGAAGCCTTCTTTATTATTTTTTTGTTTATTTAATCTGTATAGGAATTATTAGTAGATAATCCTTTGCAACATGATTCAATTAAGATACCAGCTACTTGTTCATATCAGAAAATAGGGAAATAACATTTAGGTGGTTCTATTAACTTTTGTTCAAGGTTAAAATTTGACATGGTGACTGAGCATTGAAATTTTTTTATTTAAGTTTATTATTTCCTTTATAGATTTTTATAATTTATTTTTATCATTATAATATTGAGAATGAAAAATCAGGATAACAATATTTGTGTTATAACATGATAACTTGAGTTTAACCCCTAGCAATTTTACCTCTACCCCTAATAAACTTTTCTGTTTTTTTCTCTAAGCCATTTGTTTCTTATCTTTTGTTTTGTTCAGTGGCGGTACCAGCCTTCGGGCTAGCTATCACCTGCTTTTTTTTCCCTTCCCATCAATTCTCTCTTTCTTTCTTTTTCTCATTCACTCCACATGTCTTTTCTCTTTTTCAGTTTGCAGATCTATTTTGTAGGTAACTTTCTTGTCTTTACAAGTTATGATGGATAGATGATGATGCTTTTTGTTTGCAAAAACTCCATTGGCCACGAGTAGTTTTTTTGGAAAGTGAGTGACTTTTCGTCAGTTTCTTAATTTATTTTTATTTTGAGAATATTTCAGAATAATAAATGAATTCATGAGTCGATTTGGACTCATGTTGTCTAAGTTTTATATATTTTTTGTTTGTTTTTCCATTGTTCAATAAGTCTTTAGTTATAGATAATAAGTCTTCAGTTTTAGAATTTTTTTTTGTCTGTTCTTGTAGCATGGTTTTTAGTCTTGTTTATGCATGTAATATTAGTTTTACAATTGATTTTAGAGATGGTTTTATTGTCGTTCTCCATAGTTTGGTGAATGCTCGATTCTTTTGTCGATTTTTGCTCGCCGCTTTGAACCATTCGGGGTTGATTTTCTTATTATCTTAAGTGCTTGCAATCACTCCAGATATGTTGTGCTTGAGTTAGAACAAAGTCAATTGTCAACATGTTAGAATATTCTATTGATGCTGATGCTAAGGCTAAAGCCTTTGCTATGTTGATGGAGCTTGTCCTTCCTCATCTACAACAAGTGTTCATTATTATTATTTCTTGAATTATATAATTTTATTCATTGAATGGATTAATGAATTTACCTTTAAAAAAAAGTAATTACTGAATATAAATTTGTTTGATAAACATGTGTTTTAAATTATATTATTTGAGGGTTTTTTTGTCTATTATGTTTTTGGTTAAACTGTGATATTAGTCCCTCTACTTTGATAAAATTTAAGATTTGATCCTTGTATATAAAAAGTTAAAAATTAATTCCTCTTACTTTTCTAATTAAAAATCTCTATCCAATCATTAATTCTTAGTATATCCCGTCAAAATTTATCAATTTAGCACGTTGAAGACATGACTAACAAAAAATAAACATGTTAAGTTAACAAATTTTGATAGAAATTACTAAGGACAATAACAATTGCACAAAGATACAAGGACTAATAGCATATTTTAACCTATATTTTTTTTATATAAAATCATAAAAAATTAACATGAACTTGAAGTACACTAACTTTTAGACTTTCCATTTTACCATTTTAACCCATGCTTCATTTAGTTCTTTATAATTTTTTTAATAAATATAATTTTTACCTCATATTTCAAACATTATTTATTTAATAATTGTAGATTAATAATTGTAGAATATATAAAATAAACCATTTTTATATGATACAGACTATGATTTGTGACTGTAATTATGATAGTGATTGTGAGGTAAATGAAAATTTGATACTACTTTAATGATATGAAAACATGCTAAATTTAACTATCGCAGTAATTATGTACGAATAAAGCAAATGTTGGGACGTGCAACTATGATTGAATTTCTATTACAACATGTGGTATCGAAACATAAAACATGTTTGATGCCACCTAGTTACCTACCTACCCCATCTATTAATCCATGAAAAATCACAATCAAGAGCTAGGGTGGCTCCATTCGCCAATTGAATCCATTTGTAGGGCTAAGATGGATTATCAATTTAGAATGACAAAGATTTAACATTGTAAGAACCATTTAATCCATACAGTAACTGTAAGCATGACATGTTGAGACAGAGACAGAGACAGAGACAGAAACAGAAAAAGAAAAAACGAAGTAGAGGCCCATTTGGCTTGGTTCATAAAAGAAAGAAAGAAAAAAAATACCGGCCTGAACTGAAATCCATTGGCTTGGATCATATCAGCTTGTTTCCTCAGTTATTTTTTAAAAAAAATTAATTTGAAAAATTATATGTAATATATTTTTAAAAATTCTCATTAATAGAAATAAAATATTTATTTTATGATATAAAAAAATTAAAACAAAATGAAAATTAGGTTTGATTAAATAATGGAAAACATGTGGGTCCATCCAATTGGGCTTGGGGTGGTTTACAAGAAAAGGATTTGGGGGGCAGAGAGAAAATATTGGTGCCCACTTCGGCCCAATTATTATTTCAACCCATTAATAATTGAACTAAACGACACATTTTAGATATTTTGGCCATATTTCCACTCTTTTACCTTTTTAAAGTGTTTTTTGACACATTTTATAAAAAATAAAATAAAATAAGACGATCCATTATATATAAACATAAAATATAATATTATTGTATATAGATCAAATGTTGCGAAATATTTACATGTTTTAGGCCTCCAACTTTGACAAAGAGTTTCCCTCTTATTGTCGTTTCTTGTGAATCTGAGATTTTTCTTCTTCTTTCTTCTGGGGTAGTGATTAGGCCTTCCCGATTTTAATGAATCTTGCTCTCTTCCTATCGTAATTTTTGTCATGAAAAATGTCAGTTATAAAAAATTTATGAAATATATAAAAAAAAAAAAAGGAATCTTACTTAAAGTTGATGGGGTTTGCATGTAAAATGAGACGAAGGGAAAAAAAGGTGCACCATTTTCGAATTGAAAGCGAAGGGTAAATAAAAGGCATCTAGTTTCGACACACAAAGTTGGCGTATGTGGAAGCAATTACGTGCGACAAACAATAGTGCATGGGATTTGTAAAGTCATTGTAGGCAACTCATTGGGTTCTGAGTGTGAAATTGACATATGGTAATACTAGGAGTGATGAAATCAAAAATCATGATTTTCACTTCTGTTAGTTTTAAATTTATATTTCTGATTAATGCATTCATATTCATATTCATATTCTTATTCATGTTATATTTGAATTACTTTATATTTCTGCCAGTTTTAATAAATTATTACTGCTTTAATGGTAAAATTATTCTTATACTTATTTTGTTAGTTTTTAACCTATTAGGCACTTAAAAAAATTTTAATTTCAAAATATACTAAGGACTTGTGATTAAATAATCCACATTTATTTTTTAACTCCCAAAAAACCTTCAATGGTCTCGTTTAATTGAAGCTTTAATAAAAATTAATTACTCCATTGTCTACTCATCATATTCAACCCAAAAAACTCATAAAATTTATTCAACAAATTTCGTTCCTCCTCTTTTTTTCTTATATAATCTCTTTCACATGATAAACTTCACTTTTTAGGAAACATAAATATAAAATCTCAAAAAAAAAAAATTCAAGACCACCCTCATGAAGAATTTATTCAATTTTTTTTATATACTTAAGAAACCAAAGGAATAAATTACTATAAAAATGTCATTTAAAAAAAATCACCGCATTAGGCTTTTTTTTGAAAAATGACGGGACTAGCCGATTTTACAATTGGAAATATTTTCTACGGGCATTTTACAAGGGAAATTCCTTTTTTTTCTAAAATTACAGAAATAGGCCGACTTTTTAATTATTTACCGGACTAGGCCGTTTTCCCCGAAATCACGTCCACGTCAGCGCGATTTTATTATCCACGTCAGCAAAATGCTTCCCCGAGGGAGCGTTTTTGCCTGTTTTTTCAATTAGTTATTTTAGGGTTTACGGTTAGTGGTTTAGGATTTATAGTTAGTGGTTTAGGATTTTAGGGTTAATTCATAAAATTAACTATTAATTTTAAATACTAAATGCTAAATTAGAGTTTAGGGTTTATGGTTAGTTAATTAAATTAGGGTTATTCGATTAAATGAGCGTCAATTGATTAATTTAGGGTTAATTGATACATAATGGTTTACACATACTATTTTAATATTAGAAAAATAATTCGATTACTTTAGCGTTTCGATTAATCATTTGATTAAATGAACGTTAATTGATTAATTTAGGGTTAATTTAGGTTAATTGAGTAGACGTTTCTGAACAAATAGTGTCAAAAACGCTTCAAGCAGGATGCACTGTCAGCAAAATTTTGGAAAAAAGCTCCCACGTGGACGCGCTTTTGCTACAATAGTTCGTAGAAAAATAATTCTGAGTAGACGTTTCTGAACAAATAGTGTCAAAAACGCTTCAAGCAGGATGCACTATCAGCAAAATTTCGGAAAAAAGCTCCCACGTGAACGCGCTTTTGCTACAGTAGTTCGTAGAAAAATAATTCTGAGTAGACGTTTCTGAACAAATAGTGTCAAAAACGCTTTAAGCAGGATGCACTGTCAGCAAAATTTCAGAAAAAAGCTCCCACATGGACGCGCTTTTGCTACAGTAGTTCGTAGAAAAACTGAGGCTATAAATGAGCCAAATTTTATTCTCAAGTTGCATAACTTACAGCAAAAAAAAATTGAGAAACAAAAAAGAATAGAAATCTAAGATGAGTGAACGTATTAGTGTTGTTATTTACTATGATGGTGAGGTCTGTAACACCGAGAACGGTGTTGTTTTTTATCGGAGAACACAGCGAGACTGGTTTTTAACCAGAACATAGATTTGACAAAACTTCGTAAAAGAATTAAGCGTAAAATCTTTGGAACGACGCCAATAAAAGTTTTGTGTATTAAGTATCGATTTTGTGCTTCTGTTGATCCGGTGACACATGACTCATTCGACATCAAAGGTGCTCGGAGCTTGGAGGCAATGGTGCAGACTCATCTCGATAGTGGATCACCCTATCTTGAGTTATATGTACAATTTTCATCGCCAAATGATGAATTTGGAACTTCAACATTTACTACTGGTGGAGAGGAATACATGACCCCTGCCCGGCACTCCGTTAGTGGGTGGCAAAACACGGAAGTGCCTGTATTTGGTAGCAGTATAACACCCGACCCCTGCACGACATTCCGTTAGTGGATGGGACATGCACCTCAGTGGGTCGATGTTTGATGCTGGAAATACGTACTCGGGAATGACGTCAACTTCAAGTGGTTGGCAATCCACATCTGATTGGAGACATTGTGAAACGTCCACAAGGAGGGATGATTTACTCCCCACGACGTCTACCGGTGAGGGGACCTCGTACGTTGCACATGATGATCGGTCAGATGATGAGTCTGATGCGGATCCACCTCGAGAGGCTGGCCCCGATGGTGCAGAAATTGCATTATTTTCTGAACCAGAGACTGTTCCAACCATACCTGAAGATGTCGAAGGGGGTTCAGATGATGAAGAAGAAGATGTGCGATTCAAGGCGTACTCGCCTCCAGTCCACATGCATAATGTCGATTTATCTCAAGATGATGCGTTGGAGTTTCCAGATCTGCCACATAGAATGCGTGATTGTACAAGTTCCTCATTGGATTCGAGTAAATTAGAAGTTGGTAAAGAGTTTTCAAATAAAGATAGTTTTCTTGGTACATTAAAACAACATAGCATTATGAACGAGGTTAACTACAATGTGATCAAGTCTAAACCCGATAAGTTTGAGGCTAAGTGTGCAGTGCAAGATGGTAAATGTTCATGGAAAATCATGGCTTCATTGAGGAAAAGGACAGGCTTGTGGGAGATAAAAAAGTACAAAGGTCCACATACATATACTGCCAGTATAGTACCACTAACTGTTTAAGGTTTTTTAATAGTACTATTATTGTAACACTCCCTAACCCTAAACCATATCCGGAAGAGAGTTATGGAGCATTACCGGAGTTTACAAAATAATTACACACAATTCCATTATTTTCTTATGTTCATGTCAAAGTTGTCTTCTTGAGCAATAGTCACTAAATTATTTATATCTGGAGCTACGAAGCTCCAAATTAAGTTCTGTTAATTTTCCTTGAAACTAGACTCATATACCTTTCTACCATAAAATTTTCAGAATTTTTGGTTTAGCCAATTAGTACAGTTTATTCCTCAAAGTTACCCCTAGTCTGTTATTTGACAGCTTCGACCTTTTTTTACTAAAATTTAATTATCTCATAGCACAGGACTCGGGTGATGTTCCTGTTTATTTATCTTGAAAATAGACTCATTAAGGATTCTAAGAATATAAATTATAGCCCATAATTATTTTTATACAATTTTTAATGATTTTCCCAATTCAGAATAGGGAATTCCGAAATCAATCTGATATTGTCTCATAAAAATTCAAATTCATACCAAATTATTCAAATCCTATTTTATACCATAACCAAACCCTAAATTTATTTATTTCATTCTTACATTTACAATTTCAAAATGACACGCACATAAGACATCCTAAGTACATGCCATTACCCATAATTAACACACTTTACCTCATTGAATTTGAGATCAGCCTGGGATGCTGATTCAACGTTCTATCTTTACTTAACCTGCGCACGGAAACAAACCGTACGCTGAGTATGGAATACTCAGTGGTATTTCCATAATCCGAACACTTAATAATATAACAATTAAACTTAAAATCACAATAACAATTATAAGTATTTATTTATTTATTTTATAGATAAATTTCATTTACTTACCATAAAAATTCTATACAAGTCATATAACAAACACAATAACATATCTGTTCAATTCTTTTCATTTACTTACCGTATAATTTCTATACAATATATTCACAATTCATTTGTATTCACACTTTACTTCTTAACAATATACCATTTAATTCATTCTAACATCAATTATCATCCATTTGAACTTCACTCATTTCATGAACCTTTTGGTTCATGTTTTCAATCTCATATCTCAATTTCAATTCTCAATTCAATTTCTCATTTCATTCCAATAGCTCAGTCAATCAAATTCACTCGATTTATCTTTTCACTTATTTACCCCTATTAACAAGACTCGGACTCTGATAGATACGCGGATTCCTCCCAAACACACCAGAATATCCAACCCAAACACACCCGGAATATTATAAATCCTCCATAACACACCAGTATGTCATATCCTCCCAAACACACCAATAAGGCATTAAATGCCTCTTCGGATAAACCGAAGTATATAATAACAGAAACATTTTCTCGGCCGAACTACAAATCTCCTCATCATATCACAAACCCAATGGCATGCCATTTGTATCCAATCTGGTCCGATACTGTTAATAGGATATTTGGTTCACTTTCTCAATTTAATAAATCTTTCATCAATATACCATTCTAATAATCACATATATTCACACATTTTCACAATTTCATACATTTTCATTCAATTCAACAAATATATTTCAATTATTCACATTAATTCATAATCCAATACAACTCAATTCACTTTTCAATATCAAACATTCAATTATCACAAATCTCATATATTCATATCAATTCCCTCATATTTCCAATCAATATAATTTTTTAATATAACATTCATTCAATATTCAAATTTTTACATAGATCATATATATATATTATAATTTCAATCAATATAAATTCAATCAAAATGATTTCAATCAATATAAATTTGATAAATTCATCACATACCAAAATCAATCCATTTCAATTGTAAAACATCATAATTCTAACACTAACAATTGTCATATGTATATAAATATAACAAATAATGACTGAGTTCGGATCATAGAAATACAAACCGTATTTTTCGAGCTTTTCGAAGCTTTTCCTCGTCGACTTTGCTATTTCCTTACTTAGCCGAAACTTCTCGAGACAACGTTAGCTACGGAAATTAAAACAATTCATATTCATTAATTCACTACTAATTTATATCTAATTAATTGAATTTTCTATTCAATTTTCTACTTTAATTTCAATTTAATCTTAACTAATTTTCACTTACATTTCTAATTCAATTCACATTCTATTTCTATTCAATTTTCATCCATACTCTCATTTAAATATTAAATTTCCAGCATATTTTCCTAATTTCAAAATTTCATCAATTTAGTCCCTATAACATAAAACTTATAACTTACTTTACAATTTGATCCTATTATCAATTCTAGCTTGAAATTCACTCAATTAAACCCTTAATTCACTATTTTATTCAACATGAACTATACTTGAAAATCTATAAACTCTCAAAATATCAACTTAATTTTAATAAAACCTTGTTTTAAAGCTTCTAAAACATCAAATTTAAGAGGAAATGACTTAATTGACTTACCAAATTAAACTTCAAGCTTCAAACCTTAAATTTTCCCTTTTTTTATTTCTTTTCTTTCTTTCCTTCCTTCCCTCTCTGTTTCGTTTCTACTATTCTGTTTCTTCCCTTCTTCTCTTTTTTTTCTTTTGTTTTATATACATATATATAATATTATTTATACTTAAATAATAAGTAATACTTATTTATTATTTATACATGTGTATATTATTAATACATGTGTATCTATTTAAAATCATACATTTGTCACTTTTCTTTTCTTTTTTTAAATTTATTTAATAATAATAGTTAATAATAATTTATAATTTATAATTCAACAATATTCTAGAAAAATCTTTAGATTTTTCATTGTTTGCCGCCTCAACTATACTAAATGGTCTATTTTCCATTTTGGTCCTTTTTATTTTCTTTTAATCTACGATTCAACTTTTATCCTTTATTCAATTTAGTCATTTTCCTAATTACTCTTAATTAAGCTAAATTCACTTAATTAAACTCTAATTAACCACTCTACTAACTTCATATATATATTTTATATTTACTAATCAATTTTTTTTAAAAATAGAGACCCGAAAATACATTTTTCGATAACCTTAAAATTCGGGTCATTACAATTATTGTGTACTGTTGATATTTTTAACCTACTTCGTTGACAGGTGTTTCGGGAGATCATCCCAAGATGAATTTAGAAATGATAGCTACCTTAATACTACTGACAGTGAAAGCGGATCCTAGAACTACAGTGCCTGTCATAATTTCCAATATTCGTAGCCAGTTGAGGTACACACCCTCTTACCGCAAGGCTTGGGTAGCTAAGCAGAAGGCGTTAGAAAAGATATATGGTGGGTGGGACGCTTCATATAACGAACTCTAGCAGTAGTGTCATGTGCTGGAGAGATATGTCCTAGGTTGCATAACAGACCTTCAAACCGAACTTGCGTATTACAACGACCGATTGCTCTGTGGATGCCAAGTATTTAAGCGTTTATTTTGGAGCTTTAAACAATGCCGAGATGCATTTCCATATTGTAAGCCGTTGGTACAAATTGACGGTACCTTTATGTACGGTAGATATACCCATCAGCTATTGCTAGCACAGGATGGCAGTGGAAGAATCCTTCCAATTGCGTTTGTAATAACACCAGGGGAGTCAGCTGATGACTGAGATTTCTTTCTTTCTAGGCTAAGGAGGCATGTTTGCCCCCAACCTAATATCTGTGGCACAGGATGGCAGTGGAAGAATCCTTCCAATTGCGTTTGTAATAACACCAGGGGAGTCAGCTGATGACTGAGATTTCTTTCTTTCTAGGCTAAGGAGGCATGTTTGCCCCCAACCTAATATCTGTGTCATATCAGATCGAGGCACCGAAATACTAGCCGCAATTGCGCGACAGGGAAGCATGTGGCATCACACACGCCATCGGTATTGCCTAAGGTACGTTGCGTCCAACTACCACGGTTTCATTCTACAACTGAAAAATGACAAGTAACCAACATAGGTATGTAATATCTATTAATATAATTTCGTTTGTAATACTGAATTTATTTTAACTGGAAATGTGGTATGTAATTTTCGCTATCAACTTATATTGGTAGGGTATGAGATAAGTAAGGATCATTTCCATGAAATGTTGGCGATTCTGCGTTCGGATAACGAAGAAGGAGCAAACTACCTATGTAATATACCTTTCGAATAGTGGACACAAGCATACGACGGCGGCCTACGATATGGTCATATGGCCTCAAACCTGGCCGAATGTATAAATTCTATTCTGAAAGGAACACGCCATTTACCAATAACATTAGTTGTTCGAGATACATATTTTCGTTTAGCGGCACTATTCCCGAAACGAGTAGCAAGTTATACAGGCCAAATTGAAGGAGGACATGTATGGTGAGCAAAGGTATTGTAAGAAATTAACAAGGCGAAGGAACGGGCGAACACCATGCACATAGTGTGTCACGATCGAGACAATCTATAGTTTCGTGTGACGGAGTTTGACAGACCGCAGGAAGGTATTATTGGCGGGCAATATCGTGTACACTTGAGAAATAGAACTTGCGACTGTGGGAGGTTTGACGCACTTCATTATCCATGCAGTCATGTAATTGCAGCTTGTCAGAATCTGAGTATAGATCCTATGAGATACGTCGACGAAGTGTACAGAATACAAACCATGTACAACGTGTGGAGACATGTATTCCCACCTGTCCCGGATGAACGTAAGTGGCCACCTGTATCGCTTGCTCCGTTTAAGCTGTTACCAGATAGAGAATTACGTCGCAAACCAAAGGGTCGACCTTGCTCGACTAGAATACGTACCGATATGGATATCCGAGAAACAACCGATCAACAGAAATTATGCGGATACTGTAGGAACCCAGGACATACTAGTAGATCATGTCCTAATCGAAATAGTTGATAGTTGTCATAAAAAATTATGTTGTATTATTTATATTTTATTAAATGAAATGTATCAAACTTTTACTTTTATTTTACAGGATTGCCCCTAAAGTTTTACTTTTATTCAATTTAGTCTTTTATTGGAATATATCAAACTTTTATTCTATCAAACGAAACAATACCTTCTATTTTAATAAAAATATAGTAATTTATTTTATTTTACGTGATAACTATGTCGATCAAATACAAGTAAGACATCGAGACATGACTGAGACGTAATTAATTAGCTCAAAGATTACCCTCAATTTTTGTTAGAATACATGTATTGATGGATTATAGTTATTAGTTATATATTTAGAATTTTTTTATGAATATTTTATAATATTTATGATTTTTTTAAAATTTTGAAAAAAAAATATTTTTATTAATTTTATTAATTTTGTATAATTATATATATATTTTAATTATCTATAAGAATGACGGAATTCATCAAATTGATAAATATGTAAACCTTCAAGGTTAGCATTTATGAATGATAAAAAAAATTTATCATCCTTCTTTTCTTCACAAATATGATGTTTATCATTCAATCGAGTATTTTTGTTTGATTTTATTGAGATAAAAAAATAGGGTTAATGTAGGGTTGACGAGAGAGGTCAAATGAGGTAAATATAGAAATAGTTTTTTAAGACATATATAATCAAATAAAGAAAATAAAAATAAAAATAAAAATTAAACAATATAAAAAGTTTGTACAATTGGGTTTTTAAGACATATAATTTACAATTGCCTTATTCAAAAGAAATTTTATTTTATTCAAATTAAACAATATAAAAAGTTTGTACACATATATTAAAAAAATTCAATGTCCGTGGCGGTTAGAATCAGTACCACACGGGGGTCGTTGACGGGTCCGTGCTAGATTCCTCCTTGGTTCGGCTTCCGATGGCAGTTGTGGTTCATCCAGCAAGGGATCTGGTTGTGGGTGTTGAGAGCTTGACCCACCTTGATATAATAATGACTGCGGTGGTGTTTGCATCACCCATGGAGGAGGTGTTTGAACCCCGTAAGGTGATGGGGATTGGTAGAAAGAAGAGCCCCCCGATGGCGTCTCCTGCGATCCCTCATGCGACGACGGCCTATAGATTGGCAGTTGACTCGGACTAATCGGGACCGGAGATGAACCGGGCCATGGATTCTAACCTGCCATAGGATTAAGAAAAGGAAACATAAAAGGGTTAGGATACATATAAGGGATAGGATACGTACCTGGCATAGGACTAGGAAAAGGTTGTGATATGGGTGTCGTCTGTTGAACTGTTGGGCCCGGTGATTGTAGCGGCGCTGTTGATGAGCTTGCTGATTGTATGGGCGCTGTTGATGGGCCTTCTGATTGTGTGGGCGCTGTTGATAGGCCTGCGTCGTCGTCCATTCTTCTTGGATTTAAAGGGCCCCGTCGTTCCATTTGAACACGAATTTGTCGTCGCCTCTCCTCTTTCGACAATAAATTTGGCTTGCCATGGCTCCTAAACCATGGCATGTATTCTGGTACGCATGCTAACTTTGGAACGATAATCAGTTCCCTAGTAGGTATATAATCATACCGATTTTCCCACATTTCGATATAGGCTGACCAGTATCTTGGCCAATCCATATTCAATAGCCGTAAGTCGACTTTATGCTCTTCATCAAACACCTCGGGTGCCACGGGAATCGGTTGTCAAAATCCAAATTGTCGCAATACTCTGTCTGATTGGTGGATCTCGACCGTAGCATAGTTCACCAATGGGACCTTCACATGCCAAGCGTCCGAATTTTAAACGTATTCATCCGGAATTACTGCCCGAATTGTTGGATCGTCGTATGGTGTCCATTCAAACTATATGAACATGATACAAATATTACTTATATACATAATACTAAATACTAAATATGAAACGACTATTTTATTAATTATATATAATTTATTTAATACTTACTTGTGTATCCGATCGTTGATCTAATAGAAGTCGTATATCTTCGAGAGAGTTGGGTATTCCGACATAACTCGCCTAACGGTTCCACCTAATTAAATAATTTTTTAGCATACAACAATTATATACTAAATCTATGTAATAATTGTAAAATATAATACAAAATTTACCTCGTTATTAGTGGAAATGTATATGGATGGTCCACTTGAGGACGTAAAAATGGAAAGTGAAACCGTGCCCATGATTGCAGTAGTGATAGACAACCTCTTATTTTGGCTTTGTTCGGTAGCGTCGCACCGCACATTTCCTTGTACAACTTTGCCAACACGGTAGACCCCCAACTCAATTTGCCGGCTGCTCTAAAATCTACGAGTTTCAACAGCCATCTCAGATGTACAAGGTTTTGTGACAAGTCCGGCATCAGATAACCCCCAATAATCTCAAGAATGTATGTAATGACCCGAATTTTACCGATACTGAAAAAGTGTAATTTCGAATCTCTGTTTATGAAAAATGGATTACTAAATATTTATTAAAAATATTTACGAAGTAAAATGAGTGGTTAATTAGAGTTTAATTAAGTGAATTTAGCTTAATTAAGAGTGATTAGGAAAAAGGATTAAGTTGAATGAAGTGTAAAAGTTTAATTACAGAATTAAAGAAGATAAGGGAGACTAAATAGGCAATTAAGCCTATTCTAAAGAATGAGGCGGCAAAACATAAAAATCTTTGATTTTTTATGTTGTTTAAGTTATAAATATATTATTAAGGTTATTATTTTATTATATTACAAATTAAATTAATTATATTATTATATTTTGAAATAAATTAAGAAAAGACAAATGTATGGTGCATATGAATATGGTGACATGAGTAATATTAATATATATACAATTGTAAAATATATGTATATTTACTTATCATATAAGTATATTATTAAATTATATATTAGTATTAAGTAAAAGATATTTATATAATAAATAGATTAAAGAAATATAAATATAAGGATATAAGTGGATACAAATATTAAATAAATTTTAGTTATTTAGTAGATTTTTATTGTTATTATATTATATATATAAAACAAATGGAATAAAAGAAAAAAAAAGAAGATAGAAAATAAACAGAATGAAACGAAACAGAGAGCAGGGGAGAAAAAGAAAGAAAGAAAAGAAAGAAAGGGAGAAAAGGGAAAATTTGAGGTTTGAAGCTTTAAGCTTTAATAGGTAAGTCAATCAAGCCATTTTTACTTAATTTTGATGTTTTCGAAGTTTCAGAACAAAGTTTTGATGAAATTAAGTTGATATTTTGAAAGTTATTAGATTTCTAGATATTATCCATGATAAATAAAATGATGAGTTAAGGGCTAAATTGATAGAAATTCAAGTTAGAAATGATATAAGGATTGAATTGTAAAGTGATTCATAAGTTTTATGCTTTAAGGACAAAATTGAAAGAATTTTGAAATTATGGTTTTATGATGAAAAATAGATAATTATGTCTAAGTTTGGTTAAAAATTGAGTAGAAGTAAAGTATGAATTAAGATAAAAAATGTAAGTGAATTTAGTTAGGATTAAATTGAAATTAAAAGTAGAAAATCAACATTTTGCACTAAGACTATTTTGGACAGCAGCAGTAGTCTAAGTTTGAAAAATCACAAAATATTTTATAAATTGAATTATAGGATGAATAAAATATTGAATTAAAGCTTATTGAGTCTAGTTTCTTATAGAAGAAACAGTATAAGCAATTGAATTGTAAATTATGAGATATAATGAATTTTGTGAGACAAGGTCAGAACGAATTCGGGTTCCCCTATTCTGAATTTTAAAAATCACCAAAAATTGGATAAAAATAATTAGAGGCTTAAAGTTATATGTTTAGAATCCATAATGAGTCTATTTTCAGGAGAAATCAATGGAAACATTATCCGAGTTTTGTACTGTAAGATAATTAATTTTTAGTGAAGAAGGGTTGAAACTGTCAGACAGCAGAACAGGGATAACTTTAAAGAATAAACTGTACTTATTGGCTAAACCAAAAATTCTGAAAATTTTATAGTAAGAAGATATATGAGTCTAGTTTTATGGAAAATTAGTGGATCTTAATTTGGAGTTTTATAACTCCAGATATAAATAATTTAGTGACTATGACACAGATAAACAGCTTAAATATCCATAAAATTAAATAATAAAAATTATAGATAATGTTACCTACAAGTGAGTTATATACATTAAGGATGTGGAATGGATAGGAGGAGGAGGAAATATATATATAAATATTCAGTTAGCATGGCTAATTTGCATGTGTTAAGCTCATGGACTAAATTGAATAAAAGTAAAACTTTAGGAGACAATTTTGTAAAAATGTCAAAAATGACTAAATTGAAGGGAATGAATTGTTTTATTATCTAAATTAATAAATTGAATGAAATTATCAATTTAAGATTGGGTAAAATTTGGGAAAATGGTAAATTACCAATATGCCCTTAAATCTTGGTATTTCTGCAATTTAGTCAGGTAGGTTCGTATATCCTGAATGAGCATATAAATATGACAATGTAAGTATTGTATCGTATTTTATATGATATTTTGAATTGAATATATGAAAAGGATGTTACATGAAACATGAAAATGAATACTAAATAATATAAATTAATTGAAATTATTCTGAAAATCTCGATAATGCCTCGTATCCTATCCCGATCTTAGGTACGGGTATGGGGTATTACAATGTATGCCCGAGCATATTGTATTCTTTCGAGTTCTGTCGAATCATTATCCGGCTCCAGGAATGTGTCTCGTAACCAGCCCATCTGGATCCGACCTCCGTTAATATAATCCGGTATAGCACCCAAAAGCTCGTAGCATACGGCGCTCCAATCGCTAGATGATGCGGATCCGGTGACTGCGTACCCATCCACCGGCAATCCCAATTGCAAATGCACGTCTTGCAGAGTGATAGTACATTCTCCGCATGGAAGATGAAAAGTATGCGTCTCGGGTCTCCACCTCTCTATCAACGTACTGATTAGTTTCGGGTCCAACTTGCACCCCCGGCCTATCGTGGCCACATGCCAGAATCTCGCTTCAGGCAAGTAATTCTAGATCAAGAGCGATGGAGGATTAGGCATATTACGAATGTAACATTCTAACACCCGATCTACAGACTATTGTAAAAAATTATAAAACAAAAATTAATTAAAATTGCATAAATTAATTAATGCAAACATCATAACTGAAAATTAAATTTGCATAAATGAAAATTAAATTTGAATAAATAAATTAAAGTATCACTCACCATTTTCATTTGCTCAACGGAGATGTACTTATTATCAATACGGATTAGCTCTTTGGCCATTGCTAGCACGATGGTATTTTTTTAATTTAAAAAAATTAAATTCAAAAAAATTTAAACAGAGAAATTTGGTAAAATTTTGATGGAATTTTAAGAAATTTTCACTAAAAATTGATATATTTTTTAAGGGAATATTGAAAGAAAATCGAGATTAAACAAAGAATTGTGTGAAAAATAAAGGAGAGGATTGAAAATTTGAGAGAATTAGAGAATTTGAAAGTGATTTGTGTGAAAAAATGAATTAGGAGGGCCATTTTATAGTTTTTTTTTATCTGACCGTTGAACGGGCAAAAATGCTCCCCAGGGAAGCGTTTTGTCCACGTCAGCAAAGCGCGCCCTGAAGGACACGATTTCTGTTGACATGGACAAAATGCTTCCCTGGGAGAGCGTTTTGCTGATGTGGACAATAAAGTAGCGCTGACGTGGACGCGATTTCGGGGAAAAGGGCCTAGTCCGGTAAATAATTAAAAAGTCGGCCTATTTCCATAATTTTAGAAAAAAAGGGATTTTCCTTGTAAAATGCCCTATTTTCTGCACAATATATTTTTTTAAATTTTTTCTAGTGCCACTTCTTGTGAAAATAAAATTTACAAAACATGTCTTTATATAGACCCCAAATCTCATTTTTTTTTATTTTTAGGAATGTGAAATATGAGTATATATAGACTCATAATTCATTTGTAGCTTGTTCTTAGATAATGTGAGATTAGCTACTTTTTAAACTAACAACATAAGATTAAAAGCTACACTTAATTTTTAAAAATTAAAGACAAACATTTATACAACATTAAACTCTAACAAAATAAAACATTATAAACTTTTATACAAATATTATTGTTATAGAACAAGATCAATAAAAAAAGAAAGACAAACTTACACATATAGTAACACATAATATTTTATATATAGATATTAAAGTGTAAAAATTAATAGAAATAATATAGTGACATATATTTTAATTTTTTTAAATATGTTAGATACAGTTATAATTTTTTCAATAATTATAGATATTATTGTATTAACCCATAGAGAAATGTAAATATTAAAATAAAAACTAAAATAATATCTATATTTAACATATTCAGATACAAGTCAATATGTTATTATAAGGATTTAAAAAGAATATACTTCATAATTATCGTTATTATTATAAATTATAAGTGAAAATTTAATATAAAATATTAAATAAAATATAAAAAGTCGATTAATTTTTTTTTGTTATAACAAAATATTAATATAGCATATGATTTTTTATAGAGAAAGAGCGGATTATAATTGATTAAAAAACATGAGATAATATGAATGGCTTAAATTGGTAAATAAAGTGGGAATAGAAGGATGGATTGGGTAGGAAAAATTGAGGCGAGCGAGTGGACAGTGGTGGGGGCCATGAAGCAGCGCCAAAGGCGCAGGCTATGTGATGCCATCACTCTCACTTCCTCCATCCCTTCTCGCGTGCATTTTACTTTTTCTTCTTCTTTTCCACTCAATTTTATTATTATGGGAATTATTTCAGAGAAAAAAAAAACCTATAAGATTCTTTTATGCCAGAATTCGCTTTCATTAATATACCTTCACATGGTCGTTAGGATTTATGTAATCCATTTAAAAAAAATAAAATTTTCAAAATAATTTACAATTTGATGAATCAAAATTATAACAGTTTAAAAATTAAATTAAAATAAAATACATCATAACATACAAAAAAAAATGATATTTGCTCATGCTAAATCTTAACCTTTACCGAGAAAATAAGGTCACGCGCTGAAGAATGTAGTGGGGAAAATAAGAAGACAGGATTGAGGCAAAAAAAAAAGATAGATGATAAGACTAGAGATTAATCCCAAAAACAAAAAAAAAGTGAAGGAGCAGCAGTTGCAGTCTGTCTGACTGACTCACTGAGCCCTAACAACTAACAACACGCCCACGATAGTTGCTGCCAAAAGCACCTTCTTTGGTCCCATGTTTCTTTCCTCTTCCAGCTACTCCTTTCTTTCTATTTATTTTTACTTATTTATTACCCATTTTACAATTATTCGGGCTTAGCTTCAACCTATTTGAATCGCCTTCGTCACTGTGGATTTCGTATATTTTTAATAATATTTCTTTTTTCCCCCTCAATTCTAGTTTATATGAGAATCAACTTTAATATCTACTTTACATATTTAATTATTTTTAGTCTCACACTTTTTTTTAAATAAAAAAATCAAACCCAAACACTAAAAAAATATGATTCACAAATAAAAATATATAATAAATAAATTGGATTTAGATATTTAAAATGTAACTTTAGCTTTCACACTATCATCTACACCTTAAACGGTGTAGAGAGATACTTTTATATTAAGGTGATACTAATAAGTTGTAGTCAATTTAGTATTATTTTAAAAAATATTTTAAATAAAAGTATTATTAAATAATATGTTTTTGAATTTTATAAAAGTAAGAAATAAAGTTTTTGAACTTTTACTCAATAAAAAAATACTTTTAAAAAATAATATTAAATTAAGTCTAAAAATATGTAATGATTTCATTCTCGTCACACCCTAAAATCTACGAACTTATATTTTTTTAAAACAAGTTGAAAATTTGAAGTTTACAGTTTCTTTTTATTAACAAAATCAATCGCTCTATTGATTTTACTTTAGTATTCATATGCTACATTCTAATACATTGTCTTGGATTTATCAATATTTCAGATTTTCTATATGTATTCTTATGTGTATTTTGTTAACCTAGTTTCAACATCACATACATATAAATTAATTATACGTAAATTTATAATGTAAAATTATTTTTAAACAAAATAAAAAATAAAAACGTAAAAATATTGTATCTCAATGTATATGAATACAAGTTAGTAATAATGTGTTGATATTTTGAAAGGAGATTTAGAATTAGTGATAGTAAATTTTATATTGGAATATTATTATATTTAAAGGTGTGAATTGTCTAAATTTATTTAAAAAGTTATTATTCTGATTGAAAATATAGAATTAAAAAAGAAGGGTTAAATGTAGAAGAAGGAATGATAACTACTAGACAGGTTATTAATAATCATCAGTAATTATTAATATTGAACCCCTCTGCCCACCTAAACAGATATTTCATTGGAGGAATATAGATAGATATTTTATTTGTTAACCCCTCCACTAAACACAGTTTTCCCTTCTCTTTTCATTGGATATCTTGTTAAGTCCGAAAGCCAAAAGCCACTACCCCATATTGCCTTTTTCTTGCCTTTTCTTTGCTGTGCTTACTACTATAAGCAATTGTCTATGTTTGCTGTGCTGCTCCCCCTTATCACTACCTGCTAATGGGAGGGAGGAATTATGCTTTGAATTCCTTCTTCTTCTTCTTATTTCAAATAGCCTTTTCTTCTTTCTTCTCTGTCCCTCCATTTTCAAAAACATGACTGTCTTGTTCTTTTCCTATTCTTCATCTTATAGCTTTGCGGGTACCCCTTAAAAGGAATATCAGAATTTTCTTCCCAATGATTTTGACTTCATTTCCTAGTTTTTTTTCCTCTAGTTATTCAGCTTTCTTGGGTACCTTTTACTCTCATTCTAGTTTTCTTTTTTTTCGTAAATTTTCCTGTTATTATTCCTTTGGTGGAGGTAGTTGGTAATTCGGTTGAACTTGCACTGTGGAGAAGAAAAAATAAAGTAAAACTTGGGGGGTGTTCATGGAAATTGATCTGAACCATGCATTAAACGAGGTGGAGAAGACTGTACTTTGCAATGGCAGCTGTGAAAAAGCTAGTGCTTGCGTTTACTGTTTGTCGTCGTCGTCGTCATCATCATCGTCATCATCATCTTCTTCTTCTTCTACTTCATGTACTTCAAACTCAGGTTCACCTCCTTGTTCATCTTCCATTGACTTGGAGCTTTGGCATGCTTGTGCTGGTCCTCTCACATCACTTCCAAAGAAGGGAAATGTGGTTGTATACTTCCCTCAAGGTCACTTGGAACAACTTGCCCTTGCTTTTCCTTTCTCTCCCTTGGACACCTTTGATCTTCCTTCCCAAATCTTTTGCAAAGTGATGAATGTCCAGCTTCTGGTAACTAATTCAATTTTTCTTTTTTAATTTGACTTGTACTATAAGTTAGCTTTCTCCTAAAGAAAGATTGATTCATTTGAAGTCTCCTTTTGTTTTCTGTCGTTAAGGCCAATAAGGAGAATGATGAGGTCTATACGCAAGTTACTTTACTTCCTCAACCGGAGGTATTATTATAATTCTTAACTTAAACCATACCTGATTGAGTCCTTTACATTGGTTTAGAATATACTAGTATAAAAATCTGTGATTTCTTTGGTATTATTTTGATGAGGAAATGGGAGTTTCACAGTGCAAATGTTTAGAATTTAGTGACTTTAATGAATGAATGAATGAATTCCTGTCTCCATACACTAGTTTTCCTATTACGAGGCACTTCAAATTTATGGTTTTGGTGATTTCCAGTTTGGGATTTTCTATTTTTGCATGGTATAAAAAATAAATTTACAAGATCAATGTTGTTTCTACAATAATTTTTTATAGAAAAATTTAAAAACAACAGAAGTTTGAAAAAGTTTTGGTGTATCAAATAAATGAATAATTAAGACTCTTTTGTTAAGTGATATAACTTTTCGGAAACAAGAGAGATAACTCATGAGTATGAATAGTGACATAAGACTTCAATAATAATTAATTGACTTAACTTTTGGATTACCTATAACTTTTCACTTATAACTAAGATTATAAATATTTTGAAAATGTTATCAGTTGAGAGGGCATAATTTGGGGAGCAAGCAGCTGGATGAGGTAGAGGCGGATGAGCATGCCGATGGGTCGCCTTCGAAACCAACCTCTCACATGTTTTGCAAGACACTAACAGCTTCTGACACTAGCATCCATGGAGGGTTCTCTGCTCCTCGTAGAGCTGCTGAAGACTGTTTTCCTCGGCTGGTGCAAATTTATACTTATAAATCCTCGATGTAATATTCACCATGAACCTCGCTCTTGTAGACATAATGGTGTTTGCCTTGATTTCAGGATTATAAACAGACAAGGCCCTCACAGGAGCTTGTTGCTAAAGACCTCCATGGAGTTGAGTGGAGGTTTCGCCATATATATAGGGGTAACCTTAGTAGAGAGTATGGCATTTCTGATAGTGTTTAGAAAGAACCAGTGATAAGAGCTTAATCTTTATTATGTGTAGGTCAACCAAGGCGACATCTCCTTACTACCGGCTGGAGTGTTTTTGTGAGTCAAAAGAATCTTATTGCTGGGGATGCAGTGCTCTTTCTGAGGTGTGTATAGCTTTTACCAATATACAAAGTTTTGGAGAGCACAACTTCATATTTGTAATTAGAAATTGATCATAAACTGGAATATTCTATCCTACTTGAGAATCATAATAGTGCACCTATGTCTTCCCATTGCCTAGTTATTCATTTATCTCCACATTGTAGGGGCGAAGATGGGGAGCTGAGGTTGGGAATTAGAAGAGCTGTTCGACCAAGAACTGGTCTTCCAGATTCAATTATTGCGCAACATAATTCATATCCAAAGGTTCTTTCTGCAGTGGCTAATGCATTATCCACCAAAAGCGTGTTTCAAGTCTGCTACTGTCCAAGGTACGTATCGGCTGGTATTTAGCCAAAAAAAATAAAGAAAAGAAATAAGCTGGTAAGTGATGTAAACCACAAAAAAAAGTAAAATTCACCTAACAAAATCTAGAATTAATAGTATTTTTTATTAGGTTATAAATGTTAATGCAAATGGTCTTTACAGTAAGTAAATGTTTCATTTGAACATATGAAGGTCATTTTCAAACTGATTGCAAAGCATCTTTTAATGTTAGATTTTAGATTATAAGTAGCTCTTGCAAGTTGCATTCAAGGAGCATTCTGAATGTTGGAATGTAATTAAGTTGTTGTGTTGCAGAGCTTGTTAGTCTATTTAAAATTCCGAGTGTTATGCATTTGATGTGAAATGAAATGGTATGTTTGTTCAAATTGCTGTAATGCAGGGCCAGTCATGCCGAGTTCGTCATACCCTTCCAAAAGTATATTAAAAGCATCACAAATCCAATATGCACTGGGGCAAGATTCAGAATGAAGTTTGAAATGGATGATTTGCCAGAGAGAAGGTCTTGTTTAATCAAACCGCAGATCATGACAAAGATCAATTGCTTTCTTTGTTTCTTTTCCCTTTTAATGGTTTAATTTTGAGAATATAATATAGTGCTACTCTTTTATAGGTGCAACGGTGTAGTGACAGGAACAGGGGACTCAGATCCTTATAAATGGCCTAACTCAAAGTGGAGATGCTTAATGGTGAGCCCCTAATATTGGGCTCATGTAACTATTGCTTTTATAGTTTAACTCGTGTAGTCACATATTGCTCCGACACATATCCAAACATGGGAATAGAGATATTCATCCAAGGGCTTTCCAAATACATGGAAATCTTGGAAAAAAATTCAACATACCCATGTTTACCCTGTGTTAAACACAGCTGAGTCCTAGTGACATAGGTTTCACAACTAGGCAAGTTAATATGCATGTTATTTTCATCAAGGTACTTCACATATGTGCATAAACTTTTGTGCTTCACATGATGAATGTTGATAAACTATTTTTCCGAATGAAATGAAAAATGGTTGATGAAACAAAACAACTAGGAAGGTGCCCTGAGTCAACTAATTGTTCAATAAAATATAACTCAGTAGCTTCATGCTGAGAGTTCCTTTACCTGTCATAGCAAAAACCTCTTTTTAATATCCAACTTCTCTTACTTGAGTTCATTTCAGGATATCTATATCATCAGACATTGAAGCCTTTACTTTTAATATTTATACATGTGCAAAAATATTACTGAGAGGATCTTGTATCACACGCTTGAGTATGACATATAACAGGTTAGGTGGGATGATGATATCGCAAGTGATCACCAAGAGAGAGTTTCACCTTGGGAAATTGATCCTTCTGTTTTTCCCCCACCCTTAATTATTCCATCTCCATTCAAGTTAAAGAAACTGCGGACAGGTCTGCAGACTGCTGCACTTGACACCCCTGTCACTGGTATAAATCTTTCCGTTAGAATCGTATTATTGTTTATTTTTAAAACAAAACTTGATAAATGCACGTGTCCATCAAATGTTCTTTTCTTCAGGAGGGGTTGGATATTTGGACTTTGAGGAATCGACAAGATCCTCTAAGGTCTTGCAAGGTCAAGAAAATGTAGGTTTCATATCACCTGTATATGGATGTGGTACAGTGAACCATCCCCTCCATTTCGAGATGCAATCTATGGCACATCAAAGTCTTGCATCGACAGGACTTGGAAAGAGTAACATTAGTGATTTTATGAGGGCTCACTCCTCTTCTCACACAGGCTTTGCGGAAACAAATAGGTTTCCGAAGGTCTTGCAAGGTCAAGAAATTTGCTCATTGAGGTCCCTCACACACAAGGCTGATCTCAACCTTGGTGTTTGGGCAAAAACCAATCATGGTTGCAATTCTTTCAACATGAATCAAGCACCCAACACCAACTTCTATCCAGAAGGACTTCGAAATATGTATTTTCCTTATAATGAGTTTTACAGAGCTGGCCAGGAACCTAAAATGTGTTCTTATGCATCTACACTTCCAAGGGGCAATGTTTTGTTCAATGCTTCCTCAATTAAGCCGGGGGTTAGTGTGGACGACATCAGGAAACCAAACCCTCCGAATGACCATAAGCCAATGGAGAATATCCCTAGCCCCGGTTTTGGAAAAAAATTGAGGAATCAACAGGATGAGTGCTACAAAGGAAATGTGTCTGGATGTAAACTCTTTGGATTCTCCTTGACTGCGGAATCACCTACTCTGAACTCACAAAATTCTGGTAAGCGGAGTTGTACAAAGGTAAGTATGTTACAGCCGAAGTTGAATTGTAACTGCATTTCCTACTTCTGTCCTACTGATACTGTAACATGACTGACTACAGGTTCACAAGCAAGGCAGCTTGGTTGGAAGAGCCATTGATCTCTCAAGACTCTATGGATATAAAGACTTGATAACTGAACTAGAACATCTTTTCGGTATGGAAGGTCTTTTAAGTGCTCCTGATAAAGGGTGGCGGGTTTTGTACACTGACAGGGACAATGATGTAATGGTAGTTGGAGACGACCCGTGGCAGTAAGTCTCACTCTCCCTCCCTGCTATCAACTATGAAGTTTGTTGCATGATAGCGTTTATCATGTTTACAAAGTTTCAAATGCACATAGAAATTATTACTGGGCTTGTGCTGTGTGAAAAATATGTTACCTATGATGAGTTTGACTTGCTGTTTGCAGTGAATTTTGTGATGTGGTATCCAAGATCCACATATACACAGGAGAAGAAGTGGAGAAGATGACCATAGGAATGGGTAGTGATGAGACTCAAAGCTGTTTGGAAGAAGCAGCAGTGATAATGGAAGCATCAAAGTCGTCCTCGGTGGGGCAGCCAGATTCCTCTCCCACTGTAATGAGGGGTATGAAGATCAGTGCTTGCTTTTAGTGTTATTGAATCCTGAAACTATATATCAAGTATTTGGTGTAGTCGAATTAATATATGATTATTGAAAGCTAAAAAGTGGGCTCTTTGGCCATATGGTGTTTGACAAATGAATGTGGTGTTTTACTACTCATCAACAATGTCTGCCACAAAAATTCAATCGTGCATTGTCGCTCATGGGTCATTTCAGAATGCCAGAAATTTGGAGATAATCCACGTGCATATCAAGTTGATGTGCTTCTCATTTACATTGTCATGTCGTATTTATATTATGTTCAAGCAAAAACTTATTTATCATACATTTTCAAGCTGGTTTTAAGTTGTAAAATAACTTGAAAATAATTTTAATTTTTTTTTTTGAAAAAAAAAGGCATACGATTGGGAAAATCGATTTAAGATATTCCCCGAGGGAGTCTGAAGCCATATTTTTAACAATGGCTTACAAATTGTTATTATCCATGAATGTGTTTTTATTTTAAAATACTTATATATATATTATTCACATAGGCATGAATATTTGAAAATAAATAACAAGAATTCATGTAAAATAAATACTAACAACTTTTTTAAAAGAAACCTAGATTCTGGTTATAAATCTACCATTAATGAAACTATCCTATTTTTATATTGGTAGGCATCTCGAAGAAGAAACCCAATCCTGCACTCATTTGCATCCATTACCAATAAAATTGATTGACGATGAATTATGCCCGCCATTGATTCATTAGATCGGTTTGCCTTTAAATTTTTATAAATCGATTCTCAGTGGATTTAATAAATTTTAACAATTTCAAAAAAAATATATATATATATTTATAGATTAACATTAAGTGACTTTAATTACAGAGATATGATATATTTTAACAATTTTTTCACTGAATGTTATTATAATTCTAAATGTATCACACATATTTAAAAATTAACATACAAAGATATGACAGTTCAAATATGTGCAAAAATTTAGAGAAAAAAATGACTATACATTTTTATTTTGAACACATATTTGTATATCAATTGTAGAGTTGGTACTTAGCTGTTTGTCTTTGTTGTTATGTCTAATATCTATGAAAATATGTTATTTTAATTCCTAATGTATGATACATATTTAAAAATGAACATATAAAGATATAATTGTTCAAGTAAATACAAAAAATAAAAATAAAAAAGATTATGTATTATTGTTTTGAACATATATTTATATTCGACACTTTACTTTTAATCAATTCTAAAAGAGAACATAAGTGACAAGTTGATAAAGTAATGTTCATAAAAATAAGGGCAATAAGCTAAGAAAAGGGTTCTTGTATGTTACCATTGGCTTCATACATGCTCTCCTATCACCATTAATGTTGAGCTACAAAAGATCCGAAACATCAAACCCACAAAATCACCTTTGCAATTTTACTCAATTGCTTATTCCAATGCTATGCAGTGATACGAGTTACCAACCCCAATTCTCTGTATTTCTCTATAAGAGAATCACAAATACAATAAGTTTTAAAAGGAAAAGCCAACAAAAATTTATTAATAAACGCGTGACAATTTTTTAATTCTTATTATAGAATTGAAAGAATTCTATTGCTATACAAATCATGTAAAATATAAGATGAATTCACGATATAAAAAAATAATTGAGACAGAATATGAGATAAAAATTAATATGAACATGACATGAATATATTAATATATAAAAATTTATATGAAATAGATTACTAACATATAAATAATTGTATAAATTTATAGCCCTGTGAACACAAAATATATAGCACAAACAATAACAAGTCAACCTATATCATTTTTATGTAAATTGAAGTATTCTAACAAATATGCAAATATGACATTATAAAGATACAACAAAAAATTTACACCAAAAAACAAAATCATTTCCAATTGAATTATGTTTATAAACCATGAAAAATCGTAATATGAAATAAATTGAAATATTATATGAAAACAACTTAGAAAAATACAATGTAAAATGAGATGAATAATACACAAAAACCAGATGCATTAACATACACAAAATTATAAGGTACACACGATTTAAGTGAAAAATTATATAATAAATATATTTCATATAATTTTATTTAAGCCTTGGGCTTACTGTTTTGTCCTTTTTTGAGCGTTATTGTATATCTGATCCTATTGGGGCTTAATGTTTTCATTTTTGGGCTTAGATTAAACTGGTCAATGAATTAGAAAACCCTTGTGAGATCACACCCATTTATTCGTCGCAATCGGATAAATGACTGAAACCTTGTTGTATGGTGATTATTCCTCTCCCAATTTCGAAGGACAATCAATCATTTTTTTAATTTCAAGGATGCTCTGTGTAGCTTTTTGCCACTACGATGGCTTCTTGTTTTATGTTTCCCACTTTGAATATTTTGTATCTTCTTGTTATGATGAAATGAAAAGCTTCTTTATGACCAAAAAAAAATGATGAAAATATTAAAAATTATAATGTTGTTAGTTCAAATCCTATAAAGCATTTTTTTTAAAGTTTCGCATTATTTTAAATGATAAAAATATCCCTACAATAATATTCATTTTTTATAAAAGAAAAAATATTTGATAATTGCTCAATTGAATTAAAACTCAGGTAAAAAGTGATATCAACACAATAACCCCTCAAAATATAATGTAAATATAGATAAAATAAATCAATAACATGTATTGAATTTAAATGACAAATATTCCCAAAACTTATGTTTAGTATTATATAAAAAAAAATTCAACAATTACTCAATTAAATTGAAATCCAATTAATTTATGATATCAACTCAATAAAACCCTTAAATAAACTTTAAATATATATATTAACGACATTTTAAAAAAATATTCCCACGGTCCTCCCTCCTTCCCATGACTAAAAACTACGACAATGATAAATTTCCATTTTCATACATGTCCTGTCATTTATAAATAATGAGTCAATTAAAGCCTATCAAGTAACTGGGACAGCTTTTTCAATAAAATTATGTAGGTAGGTATATATGCGTGTATGTATGTAAATCAATCATTTTCAAGCCAATATTTTCCACGATGAAACCATCTACCGTCAATAACAGAAAGTGAACGTCGATAGGCATCATATGGCAATATCATTCGAGAATATAATTGCATGTTTATTGATCACGAGAAAGTTAAACACGAACATCATTTGAAAACACGATCGTCTCAACCTATATAATAAAAATTATTAACATATATTTATCTAAAGTAAGTAGTATTTATCGTATTAAAATTTATAAAAATATATATATTTGTGAGGATAACATAACATTTTTTTCCTATGCCAAATTTGTACATGAATTTACTTGTTATGAACATAAACACTCTCGTGTTATGAACATAAACACTCTCGTGTTATGAACATATGTTTATTAGAAGCCAAAATTCATTGAACAAAAATGTGGCACTGCACTATGCCCATTCCCCTTTATTGTATATCCGCAAAATCTCATGAAATGGAAACTCAAGAGTAGGCAATTCTATTTCCTTTTTTGTATACCAATTTGATCCAATTCCAACCCGATTCATGAGCAACTCTCATGAGCTAATGAAGAAAGGGTCATATACAGCGTTCTCAGTAAAATTCCACCGTACCTGATACGGTGAGTGGCGGGTTGATTTCAACAACAGTTGCCTTCCCTTCTGAGAGCAATTGAGGTAATGTGTTGGCCTCCTTGGGCGCCACTCCTTCCCCAGTCCATATGGTAACATGGGGCCATTCATTTTTCGACACTATCTTTTCGTCGTCAATGGAACCAAGTTGGGCCTGAAGTGCGGCCATTTTATCAGTGAACAGAAGAGCGTTCAGTTCCACAGGAACCTGACGGTGGAGGTAGAGGCCATAACCAGCCACAGCTGAGAAACCATGACTTTTCTTGTGAGCCAGAGTCACATGAGCCTTCCTGAGGAAGTTGTCCATAGGTTTGTCCTCGAGGAATGCTTCAGCATTGGAGTTCATACCAGACAACTGTTCCATTTAAAGGAATTATGTCACTCAGATTTCTGTTGAAGAAACTCTGGGAAGTTTTGTGGACGAAAAAGAAAAGAATTGATCACCTTGTTAAGAAGCCCCTGGATTTCTGCAGCAGGCAAGTCGACAGCAGCAAAAACAACAGTTCCAAGCTTCCTCTTCTCAGTACTTGGTATAGTGTAGTCACCCTTTGCTATCTTTCTCAGCTGTTCCGACACTTGCTGAACTGCAAACTCGAATGGAACCTGACAAGAAATTGCTGTGAGGTGAGCCATAAACTAAGAATCTTTTAAGAAAATAGAAGTGGCGAAAGCCTCCTACTTTCTTATTTTTTGTTTCTGAATGCTAGTAGAAGAAGAGATGATGATAATGATCTTGACCTGAATAGAATTAAGATATTCAGCATTGGCAGACAAAGTGTCCCTTAATTTCTTCTCCCATTTAGCCCACTCCTGTACATATGAACCCTTATTCGACTCCAATCTAAGGAAACAAGAAGAAAAAAGGGGATGTAAATATATGCATCACTAACAAGTAATAATAGTGCCACCAATAAAAAGCCTATAATAGAAATCGACATTACTATGATCGGTTCAGGGCCCACTTATCGGGAAGCACAATTTTTGCAACCTACATTTATCTTGTCTTTTTTGATCCACTAGTTTTATTCACAGGCATGTTGAAAAAGACTACTAGTCGGAGGAGACGATACGTCCTAAAGTTTTTAAAAAAATCATAACTATTTTGAGCAACCGTATAGTTGTATAGACATTTTTACCAACCTTCCATGTCTCTTAGTGTGAAGATTGTATAGATTTATTCCCTCTTCCAGAACTGATATCAAAGAAGCAGGTAGGGGACCCCTGCAGTTGGAAGAATATACAAAACATTAGTAAAATAAAGAAAGTGAGAAATAAATGTCATTCAGTTTCATTTCATAAGATGAGAGAATTTTATCATATATTTGGTGAAGGGAGGGATCACAAAAAAAATACTGTAAAGTCAATACTAGAGAATAGTACAATCATACAGTTCAAAAATAGCTGGATAATTACAATAGGTCCGTCCAAGGTGGAATGGAATGAGGTTACAATCTCACAACCAAGCCTCAAGTGTCTGTTCACTTTCTTTGAGTCTTCTGGACACTTTATTCTTTTCCCTTTTTATTGTTAAAGAGGCTGGTTGCCACCACCTTTACTTTGCCATTGCCTTATTTTTTGTTTTTTAGATGACTTTTTATCAGTTTCTCTTAAACTTTAAATATATGTCCTTGTTATTAATATTCATTTTATTTCTATCTCCCTCAATCTTTTTAATGGTAGCTTCATTTATTAGAATAAAATACATCGAATTATTAAAATAGACAACTAGTATAGGGGCCAATATTCTCACCTGTCAGGTTTCAACAATGGTATCTTGACAAGAGAGCCAAAACGTTCAACCAATTCATCCTCAAAATAATTGCGACTCTAAGTATTTGAGCAGTTGTTAGAAAAGCTTTATGCGAAAGAGAACCAAGACCATATTTTGAACAGTATAAAGTACCTTTCCATCATAAAGGTGATAAAACATTAGCATCACATAGCCAACATTTGGAGATGACTTGTCAAGATTACCCTAGAATTTAATGAATTGAGCTAGTGTAAGATAGAGGGTAACAATTGGGAATGTGATGTTTAAAGAAAGGCCATTGAGTACCGGATGATTGACTCGTTGAAGCACACGAAACATGAAAACAGCTAATGCATCAAGAGCAAATGGATTTGAGTCGGTCCCTGCAAGTTGATAGAGAAACTCAACTAAGGCTGAGATAATTGATGAATAAACATAAGTTGCTTGGGCTCCCAACTTTTCTAAGGACAGTAAATACAGAGTTATCTTTTGCTGTCAGTGTGCAATGCATATCTGAAACCTCTACAACATCATCAAACAGGCAATAGCTACCTTGCGAACACAATGTTGGTTCAATCTTGGATTTGCTTCACTTCAATAACTTGGTTTTGTTTTTCTTCTACTTAAGCTTTAGCTAAATGCCAGTTGGCACCAAAAATAGCCGAATTTAGAACTAAAACTAGAATGAGACTTAAAATGACTTACTTTTTGAAAGCTGTCAAGTATTCTTAAGCCTTAGCTAAATACCAATGGACAAAAGAGAGATACGGATGCCTTTCAAGCTTATTCTTTCAAATATTGCAAAAAAAAGTTGAAATCTTATAAGTCAAAACTCTAATGAATCTTGGCATAAAAATTAGTCAAATTTAGAACTAAAAATAGAGTGAGACTTAAAAATGACTTACTTTCCAAAAGGTGTCAAATATTTAGACAAAAATTATAACAACTTAGATGCAGATACTGAAAAGGAAAACAAAAATGGTTTGGCGTCTTATAACTAATCCAAATAGTCAGTCTAGTGAATATAATAATCTTCTAGAACTTTAATTTACTTGTCCTACATAAACCCTTTAGTTTACTTAATCTTATATGCCAAGTATCTTGGGCACCGCAATCAGTAATATACATTAGTACAAGTATATTAAGTCAGACCTCTACATGCATTTTTCTTAAGGGGATTCAACCGAGATGTAACAACATGGCTCAAAAGTGACAGAAACGACTCAAATCTAAAAACTTAGAGACAACATAAAATGAAGCTTTGTTCTTTTCCTAGGATGGGGAAACTAGCTTATATGTTGAATGACCCAAGACCCAACCCATGCAAAACAACTTGAGTGATAAAATGACCAACTCTAACACATTTGTTTTCCTTTAGGCCCCAACAAAAGAAACAAGGACAATTTTAAGACAACCATATGCAGACAAAATAAACTAGCAACCAAAAGATGAAATGCACCCGGAGGGTTTAACTTTCACAACAAATTAGGGGGGGGGGGATTATTGGCAAAAGATATATAACCTTCAGAATCAGGTATGACTGGAACAGCTGAAGCTCTGGTGCTATGGCACATGTTCTCAATCTGCACATACAAAAAGGACCATGAAAATAATTTTTGTAGAATCCTAAAAACCTAACACTGGGAAATTATAGCAAAATCAAAAAACAAAATATCCAATAAGCTCACACTTTTCAAATTCCAGGCATTTCGGGTCTTTACATCCCTGCTCTTTTTGGGAGTGATACAATACTAGTAATAAGAAAATCCTTACTATCTCCAGAGTCAAGCATACAGACTATGACAACCCAAAAAGAATTGGACATTTGTGTCCGCTACTGTTATAAAATATACCTCGTGCCAAACTAAATGAACTTCTGAACTAGCTTAAATATGTAGTCAGATCCACAACCTAGTACACAATTCCTATGAAACACTTTGTAATCAAACCATAACATTCATGCAGCCAATTAGGTTTTGAGAATCTAAAAACTTGATCATTTTCTCATTTCACTACTAGAGGAGGTTTCAGACATGAACTTCTAGTTGGACTCAGATCAAATCAATTTAACCTTAAGTTACTTAAGAGGTAATCATACTGTTCCAACCTTACATTCGTCTAGTAGTAAGCAAGAAAGCAAAATCAACCATAACTGTCGAATTGGCTTACTTTACTATTAAAGGCGTTCCTCTTATATGCACGAGTTCTCATTCCCCTTTTCCCTATGTAAATCTATCATCTCATTATACAAGTACAAAATCCCGTCTAAAATAATTTGAATGGCTATCTTTTCCATTAAAAGGCATGGATACCATCTACAATATATCCATTTATGACTAATAGTTCTTTTGTCAAATAAAAGACATATCAACATGTAATCACTTTCGCCATATGTACAGAACATATATGTATATATATATTTTTTTTTGGGGGGGGGGTTTAATCTTTCAAACGATGTGTCAACTTCATCCATATGACCCTTTTGATCATTAAAATAAGAATCAAGATATACCATCACTTGCATATAGGGTATGAATATTCAGTAAAAGTAGACGACTTAGTACTTTTGAGTGCAGCTCCCAAAAGTTGACAATTTGGTGTACCAATACAGCTACTGTCAGTCTAAACCCTCTTCTTATTTATCTTTTGTAAACTTCATCGAAACAGTGCACGGAACATGTCACAAAAGATGAGAATTACCTGTTTCCAAACTTCTTCATTTGGTGCATTCTTATCTGCAAGAATTATAGAATATGGCTTTTTCCGGCGCTCATCAGCTATTTTGGGCCAATATTTTCCTGTTAATACAAAAAAGCATAACCTCAATTACGTCAAGTAATTCTTAGCAAATCAATAACACACATTACTTTGATCAAACCCCCAAATAAAGCTTCCCTTCCTTTTGAAGCACTAATGTAAAATGTGACAAAAAAAATTCCAACAAGATACCTTGCATATATCAACAATGTGAAAAAAAAAAATTCTAACAATTTAGCTAATTTTTTCAAGAAACATTTTGATAGACTCTACAAAACAAATTGCTTATTACTTTAACCAATAATTGATATACTGATCCCGAACAACCATTGACATACAAAAGTTAATGCTGCCAACACCCCAACCACTTCTGCATTATCAGAGAAGAAAGAACAGAGAGAAAGGTCCTAGATAGACATAGGCATAAAATGTTCAAGTAAGAAACTCATGTTAACTAAAGAGGAATGTTTTCGAACCACCAAAGGTTACAAATACAGAAAGCATTATGGGTCAATTTCACATTTATTATATACCTTTGATAAGGTCACCCATCAAACTCTGAACTGGTCGATCATCTCCAAGTCCTCCTGGGGTATTTAATAGTTCTTTGCAAAATGCAGACTTTGCACAACCGGGTATTCCTGACAATGGTAATCATATTAAGATCAATGCACAGACAAAAATTGAAAATAGTCAAAAGAATAAAATATGAAATCTTGAATCACATATGACAAAATCAATAAATCTTCAATAAAACTTCTTAGGACTTCTATTCAAATAACATATTATGTCAATTAAAATGCCTATGGACACTGAAGAGAGCTTCTAAGCAGTTTCTTGCTTTGTGGCAGCTCAGATAAAATTTGAGTTTTTTCCTCCTCTATAGCAACTAAATCACACTATTGCACGCATGAACTAAATAATCCACATATTTAGCGACCTATTACCTATCAATAATAACTACTCAACCATGTACATAGGAAACTGGTCAGAACAGTTCCTTATACATTTGTATCAAGCATTTTCAATCCTTTTACAATTTTCAATCTCACATTCTTCGAACTTGGTAATTAATGGAAAATTTGAAAATATTCAACCTATTTTACAACACAAATGCAAGAAAATATATATTGAATGTTCTACATTTTAAACTTGAATTCTGGTAACAAAGGGACAAAAGTTTGTATGTTATATAAGTTTTCTTACTAGCATGTTATTTTGAATAAACAATTATAATAAATCATTGATCACACACACAGTCTATAGCAGGGGAAAAAGAAAAGTTCGCCAAAAAATAAAGAGTCTTGAGTAAACCAAAAGGACTCTGGAAGGTACAAAAGACAATCATAGTTTATTTTCTAAAAAGTTCGTCTGGACAGCATGAGCCACTAAGTTGAGTCTAAGAATGCCCTTTTTGACGAGTGTTAAGGAATTCCAGGATCCTATGATCTATTCTAAAAGAAACCTTTTGCCTTCAACAACATAAAGTCCCAACTTTTAGCAACAAAAAGAGAAATATCATAAAACTCAGATATTAAGGCACCAAATTAGTGAGCTTCGATGGATGCAAACTGCATCAATAACAGTAGAAGAATTATCAACAAGAAAGAGAAGTGGGGCTACAGCCAATTGGAAAATTCATATTACCTGGGAAAAATACAATCAAACCCTCCTTTTTCTGAATAGTGTCCTTGACTGAGGGGCTAAGACTTGCTGCTGCTTCCTCCCGTTCTGTCGCAAGATCACCCTCTTCATCCATGCCTCCTTCAACAACTGCCAAGAAATCTTCAGTCTTTACCAAGTTCCCAGCAGATCCAATTAGAACCTGATTCTCTGGACTACGTTTTGCATACTGTTCAAGAAATGGCTCGGCTTCAGAAAGGTATATTGCTGATGATAATTGTCTGTTTCCACATTTCCTTCGAATGTACACAGCCCTGGAATTAAGGCTGGAAATGTAAACAAAAGCCAAAGGGGCGTACTAGAGAATGAAAAATGAAATCACATCCAAGAACACAAAATTATACTTTCACATTACCATTCATCAAGCATCTTGCTGAGTTCTCTCTGCTTTCCTGCTGAAGTGCCCCAAATCTCCATTTGCCTAAATCCCAGAAAGGGATAAGTTTTCCATAAATGAGCTTAACTGAAGTCCACTACACAGATTTTATGGATTTACTTGAGGATTCAAAAATGAAAACATCATGAGAGGAAAAACTTTGTAGCTTATATGTGTATGTATATCACCAGAAAGAACGAACAGTTCATAACATGTTAGAAATTAGAGAGGAGGCCAGAAAGTTAATGCTTAACATGGGAGAATGAGACTGTGAGAGAGAGATGCCTCAACATCTGAGCATGATTACCATCTAAAACCAAGAACCAATGCCTCCTACGTATCATTATACAACACACCCCCCCCCAATTTTTTGCCACTTACTTTCAGTAAATAGTATAGCATCACACTATTTAACTTTCCTTTCAAACCTTACCTAAGATAGTAAGCCCTGTAAGCAGCTGGACCATCCTTGAAAAGAATCGACAACCCATTGCGGATCAGAAATGTTCTCAACTGGTAAGGGCAAAGCAGGATGAAAATCAGACTCTCAAGGAATATCACATGAAAATTACTAATTGGGAGAACTGTAAAATTAAAACCAAGTAATAAATGGAACTTTCTTGAAACAAATGTTCATCCCCTGGCAATTCATCTCTCATACAAATAATACAGCAGAAACACCTTGCTCTGATAACCATTACATAGTATTACTATGTTGCGAGCAAAAAAAAAAAAAAACAGAATTAGAACAGAGGAACACTTCATAATGCTTAAAAGGCTAAAGGATCATTGCAGAAGGCCAAATCATAACCCCCTATCCCTTTAATAATTAAAGGGAAGCTCATCTAATGAAGAGATTCATAAAGTATACCTTATATGTAAGAAACTTCAGTTTAATCATTAGATTTGCATCTTCATTGGCTAAACCATCTATTGTGGATGTGCTACTTCCATTATTTACATGTCCTACTATATCATTGTTGCTTTTTGCAATTCCAGCAGCTCGTTCCTTGTTTGCTTTGAACAAATTAACATCAACAAAAAAACCTAAGAGAAAACAGAGAGCATGAGAATAACTAATTTTTTTCTAACTTAGGGTAGTTTTCTTCAATGCTTTTAAAGGAAAGAAGGAGTGGAAAGTAACATCATCACACAGGTAAAAGATTAACATCAACATATAGGTCAATTCAATAATTTGATACCATGCTGTTCTTGGCCCTCACTGTAAATTCAATCAACTTACATCTCTTTCCCAAAATACATAGCCATTTTTCTCAATTATTTTGGTTTTTCCACCATTGAAAGCCAATACATTTCTAGGATTCCCATGGTAAACAAGTATACCATTCAGGTGAAGACTAACAGTAAAAAGGTTTACAACAAAGTCAATCAAATTCCACCCCTCGTCTTACCATCAGTCTGTTTCATGTTACCATTGCACAATTAGAGATGAAAATATTTTAACTGATTAATCAATTTCTGGCTAAGGTTTCCTGAACTGCATAATACTATTCACTTTATCAATAGAGTAGTTCTTCCAATAATAAGATTGTCAAGCAATACTCTACGAATAAAAATTTTAACCCTAATCATGTAAACTGTTACTCAGCTTTTTTTTTCCCTGCAGACAGAACATATAGGTACCATTATCATATGAGCTGAAGTTGCAAAAATTATTTTATTTTTAGGCAACTTGCAAGAAATAACATATATTACAAACAGAAGGAAAAGCTCATGAAGCATGGAGACAAGATGTAGCAAAATGCTCCAAAAATTACAATCAAATTCTCCTAAATTTCGGAAGCACCAAACACTCACAATCATGTCCCTAAAGACTTCAACATGAATCTATCATTTAAAATGGTATCTAGATCAATTATCTTTACCTCGATAAAGAGGCCACAATCCTGGCTTGTGCCTGAAACATTCCAATTTTTTGCTCAATAAGAAAATGCAAAGGAACATGAATTTTAAAGTTCCCATACAAAAGAACAGAAAAAAGGATGTCCAAAAATAAGGAAATTAAGGATTAAAGAAATACCTCATCTCCTTTTGATAACGCCTAAATCCTGAGTCACTACGGACATGAATGACCATTTTATAGAAAAGGTTGTCACTTGACATAGATTCAGCTTTGTGGAAGTTATGATAACATTTGAATGCAGCTGGAAAACGTTTTTCTTTCATCAAACGAATCATTTCCTGGATTAAAAAAATCATATTATTATTTTGCATGTAAATTATACCTGGAAGCACGATATGAAAACCAAAATTCAATGGATGAAGGAAGCTAAATTGGCTACTCAAAGGAAATGCTTGCTGCCACCACAAGAGGCAGAACCATAGGGCTTCAATTTCTGCTAGGTCGGTTCCTAAACGAAGATGGTAACAGTATTTTGCTGCTCTTTCTCATAGATAATAAAATATGAAGGGAACATGACATACAGTCCACTTTTAGCTCAAGTTTATTGGTTTGCTTCACTGCAGGTTTTAGGCTGTTCAGTGTTGACTATTGGGTGAAGTAACTAAATATAGGAGGTTATTCAGGGTTCAATTTCAGGTGGGTTGAATATGCACAAGCTGTACATGTGGAAGAAAGGGAGAGCAGAGAACAGCCTAACCTGCAACTTAGTAGTTGAATAATCAGCTGGATGAGCTTGCAAAAAATTTGTAAGTACAGATCTGTCTGCATTTCTTGAATGTGACTCATACCAGTCTGAATGATCAGGACAAAAGGAAGAACCAACTTTTTGAAGGAGAGCCTTTATTTGCTGCAGTGGTGATTTCAAGAAAAGAAAAAGATTCACAATAAAAAAAAATCCTAATTGATAAGAATTTATTTAATCAAAAGTGTGAAAAAAATAAAAACAGAATACAAAGTACAGCATTTGATTAAGGAAATTCCATGTCACCTGTTTTTCATCCAACCTATTTGCAGCACAAATTTCCCTTAGACTTGGTCCCAAATCCATGCCAGCTGCAAGAAGCAGGGAAATTCCATAATTCAAAAGCAGAACTAAGTAGTTTTGACCAAAGAGATACACATCTTTTAACAACCAAAGTAATAAACTACTTATCCATCCATGATGAAACAGAAAACTCAACTAAAGGGGGTGAGAAAGAGACATTCATGTACCATACAAAGAATCAATAAAAAATGCAGGGAATGACACCGCAGTTAAGAATAATAGTCCGCAGGTCTTACTAGAAGCTAAGGAATCAAGAAATGAAGGAACAGCCCCTATGAAGAATGCTTATGTAGGCATACATAAGCGTGTACGTAAGATCAGGGTTTAGACCAGTTGGTTCATACAACCACCTTTACGACGTGGCATCTTGCATGCTTGAGGTTAATTCCAGCACTAACAACCAGTTCTCTATCCCCAGGATACAGCCTCCTTGTACCAAAAAAGGGTAAGGCCATCACGATGATTGCACTTTTTGACAAGGTATTAAACCATTTGGTTGAAGCATATCAGTCATCACTCATTATTCGCTTTCTAGATAGTTCAGTCTGCTTCTAACGATAAACCAAGATGTCCTTTTCTTCTGAATGTATTAAAGAGTGGCTTTTTTTTTTTTTTTGAAAAGAAAGGAAAGGGGATAAAAGACATAGATATCTTCGCAAGAGAGTTACTTGAGCAACAGAGAACATAAACAAAATGCATGAGAATTACAGCATCATACCTCCGTCAGCAGGTGGAGGAGGGTGATCTTTCAAGACCTCCTCCATATGTTTTGAGCTCTCATGACTTACAATACGAGCAACAAGACCCTCCAAGATTTCTCCCTGCACCTTAATATGATCTTTAGAACCTGCACGTCAATAAAATAGGGATTAAATAATGCTCAAATGCTTCACAATAAATTCATTTGAAGTTACAAGAGAAAAGAACTCCAAAATGGAATGCTATAACACTGCACCTAACTTTTGAGTATGCTAAAAAGAAAATTTTGAAAAACGTAAAAAAAGGTACCATTTAGCATTCGCTAGGTGATAAGACTCCATATTGCCCCGGATAAATGTACAAAAATATGCTCACCTCAGCTAAGTAAGCCACAATTTTGCAAAAAAAAAAATTCTATAACAAAGAAATTCTAGGTATCATGCCTAGAAATCTTGAAGTATATGATCATTTAATAACAATAAAGAGTTCATCACATCCTTAATGTCTTTTTAATGATCAATTGTTGCATGATTAAGCAAAAGTCATCATTACATACTAGCCGATAGCAAACAAAGAAATTAAAGGGATATACTTAAGTCGAACATGCCCTCCATACGCATCTTACCTTATGACTACATATAGTACATTAATTTCCATCTATTCCTTCACCCTACTTTCTCATTTCAATACTCCCTCTGGGTGGTAACCAATGGACTTGATCCATTTAACTTGGAATTAATTGTTGATATGATTCTTTGATAGTAAGAGAGAGAGAGAGAGAGAGAGAGAGAGAGAGAGAGAGAGAGAGGAGCCTGTTGCTTCCATTTTTTAAACTATTAGGATCACCCAAGTAAAGTTTTCGTAACTGGCAATATTCCCAGTATAATTGGTTTAGTTGAAGAAACAGAATGAATTGACCAGCTAACTGAAAGACATTTTAAGTGAAAAACTCTACCAGGTGCAGATATATCTGCAACTTCATCAAGAGCCCTACATACAGAAGTCGCCGTTCCTTCTTCACATAACAGATCATAAGCAGCAAAAAATGATGTAACTGACTTCCTACATTTATAGAAGAATAATCAGAACCGGTAACTTGCAGTTTCATATTTTACATGTATCTAAGAACAGAACGTGTTAAATGAGGGAGGCCAAAATCAAGAAATTATATTTAAAAATAATAAGCAAGAAATGCATTTGTACAAAGAATAAGTGCAGCAACGAAAAAAAAGATGCTGAAGAATGGAAAATAAACTGGTAATGGCACAAATTAACCACAGTTGATTGAAGAACTTAGCAATGAGCCATGTTAAGAAACTCTAAACTTTCAGGTCAACCAATATTGTGAAAGGGAACAAGGAAAGAAATGCCATTTATAACAAAGCACATAAAATAATTCATTCCAACCATGATGAGTAAAACTTTGATATAAACAAGTCTCCAATAATCATATAGACAAAATAGAACTGAAATACCAGCATAAATATCTGATCCTCAGTTATCACTATAAAGAGCCTCTTGAGACCATAAATTTTAGGACATACATATAGATCTAATACAATGAATCAAACAACTTTTTGAATTATGGTATTATAAAATCCAATGCCATCACCTTGTTGAGAACAACCATACATGATTAGTCGGTAGACGCCATTTACGACAAAAAGCAATCACTTCAGGAGTGGAGTAGAACTTTGGCTTTCCATTGCCCAATTCAGTGACAGCTGTTACTACAGCTGAAGGAAGCAATAGCATGTAAACATCAGAATAATGCAAACAATTGTAAATCATGGTGCATACTAAGAAAGATAGTTACATCACAAACCATATAAAATAATTTTTTAACTCGTAAAAATGAAACAAAAACCAGCATTGGCCCTCGCATTTCATTAACCAAGCTGAAAAGGCCATGTTGTTCTGACTTCTTTTGTCATTTTTCTTGAAGTACCCATGTCTAACACCATGTCCGACCCATATCAAAATATGGCCTAATTCCAAAAACTTGAAAAGCTGAACATACATGTGTCAGACACATACAAATACAACACTCACAGCCAAGTCCTAAGTAGCATAGGGGAAATAAATATCCCTATGGCCCCCTTACCATCTGACAATACTAGTAGAGACTCTACATATTAATAAGAAAGTATATTACTTTTTCTTACTAACGTTTCAAGTAATTTCTTGATCATCAAGAAAAATAGATTGACATCTAGTTAAAGACTTCAATAATAAGAGACAAACACTTAACTATAGTCTTCTCGAGGGCGCTGGCCATGGTCTCCAAGAACTGCAGTTACCAACTCCATTGATATGCAAATACGATTCCGCTGGAAAATATTAAAGATAATAAAACTGTCAATTAAGAAGTCAAGATAAATTTTAATAACCATTGAAATTGAAATTGGTAGAATATCCATCTAGAATAAAGAGAACTAGACAACCAAAAGAGAACCGTGTCCTAGAATACCTTTTTGCAGCAGAAAAATGCTACGAAAGAGTGAAATTCAATCAAGCATCAAATGCACTTAAATTGCATCTTACCATATAGCAAAGCAACCACCTATAATCAGTTCTTTGATATTCATTTCAGTTTTTAATGTCTGAGAAACAAGCCCCAAATTGAAAGGCATACAAGTAAGAAGTTACCACGTTTTGCCTGTCTAACATCTAATTAATCAAACAAAAACAAGTTCATAACATATTGCGTATCCAACATCTGATTAATCGATAATCACTTTTAAATTAAACCATCACCACATCATCAACTTCCACTGCATTAGCAATATTTATATAGATATATGCAAATTAAAAGCTGAAATAGCATGCAGAAGATAGATAGAGATAAAGCAGACTCTAATTGGGTAGAATAATATGAATTAATATAATTTTCATTTTGCAGATTTCCTTGGCACTTTATGCTCATCCACACCAGTTACTTAGAATGCTACCTCAATGAAATCATTGAATTGCGCTTGCTTCTCTCCAGCTTTACTTCCCCAAGCCTCATGAAACATGCCCCCAAGAACAAAAACACCGACAGCAGTGTAACTGCAGCATAAGAGTAACTCTATAAGCTGCAAAGAACAGAAGAAACCATAACAACAAGGGAGAAAAATAATATGCAGATTTTACTCAAGAACTCCAGGGGCCCAGGCACTAATTTCTGCTGCTTCAAGATGATAGAAGCCCCCCCCCCAACCAAGGACCTCTGGCACCTATGCTAAGCATGCATTTTTCTAAAGGAGAGAAACACCTAAAAAGCAATCTCATTGACAAATCCTCCCATGCAATTTTTATATTTGAATAAATTGTACTTTGCAAAATGGGGCATGCCTATCTCTCTGCAATCTATATTATAACTAATAGTTTCTCTTTTTCAGCAATACATCGTGCATGAAATTCTGATTTTTACACTACGTCATAAGTAGTCACTGGTAAAGAGAGAGAGAAAAAACAATGCATATATACCTCAAACGTGTAACAATACCACACCCACTGGTTAATGAAATATCTAGAGTATGTGCTTAAAATCATTAAATAAGAAAAACAAAAGAAAGAACAACAAATTAAATTTAAAATTAAGAGATAGAGAAGAGGATCCAAAATTGTTTGAGCATACATATTTCCAAAGCTGTTTTTAGCATATGCTCCACCCTCATTGCCCGCATACATAAAAAGAGATCCAGAGTGTTTAAGTGAAACCTGCAGAAGTTTGAAATGTATAAGAAATACAAATTTATACGCTTTTCAGCAAAAAGGATTAAAATCTAACTTCCCATTTAGTTGTTACTTTCTACGTTCTTTTTGCTTTTGGAAAATTAGAAACTACAATCTTGTGAATATACAATGAGAAATTAATTTAATATAGAACAATGTAGTTAGTATATGTACATCTATAAGCATTTGCGCACTTTAAAACAAAATACCATATATAATTGTAATTTGTTTCTACTCTTTTCATTTCCATTTTAGTAGCTTTCCAGGGAAGCAGAAAAATCAACACAGAAGAACTTAAAACAAACCATCTTAAAGTTATTATGTCAATGGCCTTTTTGAAATGATCTACGAAACCGTAAAAGCTCAAAGAAGCATAAAGAACTTTACAACTATTCTCTTCTCTTTTTTTTATCCCAAACAAAGATTAAAAAGTAGCGTGTTCCATACCTCCAAAGTAGCCAAACCTTTAGACACCATCTCGATCATCCGTATCCTAATCTAAATACATTATATATCAATAATCAAAAGTAATAAACAGAGAAAGAAAATCAAATTGTTCCGTTATCCAGAAAGACGGAAAATTTTTAAATAAACAGTCTACCTCTTGATCAGACTTTTCGTTTTCGAATTTCGGATAAAAAGTAGCTCTGATTTGTGCAAGTGAATAAGTCGAATTATCAACTTTGAAAATTTCTAACAAATTAGGATTCAAAAAAATTCTACTCAAATCAACATTGTTCTTCTCGGTTTGAACATCAGCGGCGGAAGCGGCGTTGGATCCAGTAACGGTTCCATAGGACTTCGGCTTCCAAACGTGTCCGTCGGAGATACTCAAACCACCGAGCTTGGAAGTAACAGCTTCATCGACCGATGCGGAAGCAGATGTAAACGGGTTCGGCTTTGTCTTCGGTTGCCATTTTTGTATCAAAAAATTCAAAACATAAACTTATTTGCAGCAAAAGAGCGAAAAGAAACACTTTCTCACAATTAAATTCTAAAGAAAGTTATATTACCTGTTTTTGGGACATGGCTAGAGTATAAAAGTAGCGAGAGCGAGAGAAAGGAAAAAGAGTGGATTTATGAGGAAAGGAGTGGGATAAAGTGCAGAGAAATCTCCGCGATGCCGACATTCAATATTTGGAAAAGGGGTGTTTTTGTTAAATATATTAAGCGTAAGCCTAAGCCTGGCGCAAGCTATTCAGTTGCACCAAATTCTCTAGAAACAGCTCTTGAATATCAGGACTGAGTCACCCGTTGAACCGGGGAGAGGTGGAGGTGAAGTAGGGTTGATTTGGTGTGTCGCTGGCGCACTGTTATTTGTGGGCATCCATCGTAAACTGTTCTCCAGGTTTTTATTATAAAATAAGTTAATTGCACAAACATCCAAATATGACCGATTGTTATATAAATTAGTTCTTTTTTTACTAAATGACGTGTCCATAATTTGAAATAAAATTGAAAAAATAAATATTGTAAAATGAATGTTTTAAAAAATTCAGTTTTGAAGTTTTTGAAATTTTCATGACATGATAATTGATATATCATATACAATATGAGATAAATTGAGACATGAGGGAACATAAAAATTATTCCACTAAATTAAATAATTATGATAAATTATATAAAATAGGATAAATTTTGCTATTAGAACTTATATTTTGTGTAAGTAACGGATTTAGTATTTATATTTTAATTTGATATCTCTAGTCCTTGTACTTTTAGAATTTAAAATTCTTAATTCTGATCAAATAGTAACTATTAAATTTATTAAGTTATGTTATTTTCAAAATGTAGTGCGTCAAACATATTATTACTATGTCAACTTTTTATTTTCATATATTAACTCACAAAAAATAGTTAATAAATTTAATAATTATTATTTGCATTTAGATTGAAATTTCAAAAAATTTCACAAAATATATCGCAACAAAAAATATTTAATTAGAGAACATAGACTAAATTTATAATTTTACGCATAATAATAGATTAATAATAAAATTTAACTAACTACATCATTTGATTAAAATTAAGGTTTTAAAATTCAAAAAATAAAAATTAAAAATAATCAAATTAAAATATAAATATTAAATTTATAACTCGCACAAAATATAAAATTGAATAACAAAATTTAACATATAAAATGTATCGCATTATAAAAAGTTACATAAACATGACACAACATATATTATGTCAAAATATACATATGACCAAAATTTAATGTGTGAAAAACATAATATTTTTTGAAAAAAAAAAGAAAAGAAAAGGGAAATGGACATAACAAAGCCTTGTTGAATATGTGAATAATTGATACATAAGACAAGCCATTGAAATCAATCAAAACAAATAACATGAGCAGGCATCAAAATATACATCAAACTAATTATTATCGTGTAAAAGTCAAACAAGAATATAAAAACATATATGTAGTTAACCGGTAACGTTTAGGAAATAGATGTAAAAATAATAATACAAATCTTAATTAACTCCTAACATAAAATTTTCTTAAAAGACCATAATTACCCATTTTAAAATCTTTAATCACATATGGTTGGTTTGACTTAAAAAATAGCCATCCGATTAAGCTATCCATGCATTGGGGTATTATCTAATTCAACCATAATAAAAGTATGTAAATGAACTATTTTTATTTAACAATTAAATAAATTTAAACATTTTGTTTTAATATTATCTAACTTGAGTTTGAACTTCATTTGACTTAATTATTAGGAAATAGGAATATTAAAGGGTAATCCATCTCTAAAAAAAGTCAAACACCAAAAAAGAAAAAAAAGTGAATGGTCGTGTTTCCCTTGGTTTTCATCTTAAAATTAGAAAAATTCCAAACTGGAATATAAAAGGGCAATGACAACGTAATTTGGAGATGACCAGTTGTCGACGCCACAATTCATTTGTCTTTCTCAACCTAAACCCTTTATCTTCCTCTAATTATAACTTACCTTCACCACCTGCCTGTTTCTCCAAGAAAAAAAAAAACCCTTCTAGTTTCCTTTTTTCTTCTTTGAATCTACCTGCAGCTTGGCAAGGAGATTGGCAATTGAAGAGAACATGGTTCAAGTCAAGGAATTGTATGCTTTTTCCAAACATGGGTTCTCTCTTTAGTTTGTTTGTATTTTTTTTTCATTAACTAATGATTTTTATTTTCTGTGTGGGGGTAACTTGAAGTCGAATTGTCATGCCTATGTCTTTAGAAGAGGTAAATTTTAGCTAAAAAGTTTCAAAATTCATGATTCAAATAAGACATTCTTTTTTTCCTTCATTGATCCGCGTTTGATTTGTAGTATCGGGTAGCTCAAACATTCATGGTATTGAAGATGCAACAGCAAAGTACAAATGAGGCTGAAGGTGTTGAAGTATTGGAGAATAAAGGTTTTGAAGATGATGTATATGGAAAAGGTCAATATACTTCTAAACTCTACCGTTTGCAAAGGTAATTTCTTGTTCCGCTTGCTACTTAAGGGTGTTTAATTTTCACATTTGTTCGTTAAGATGATACATTGTGTTGTTAATTTATATAGCAAAGCACCTTCTTGGCTTACAACTTTAGCACCGAAAGATGCCCTCATCATGCAAGAAGAATCTTGGAATGCATATCCAAGATGTAAAACAGGTGTACAACGTTGTCTTCTTTTTATTTTCCACTTATTGCTCGAGTTCATTGTATAAGTTGTATTAACATTTGTCATTCTTCTGTTGTGTACAAAATGGATATCATATTTCTCAGTGATCAAGGTAATTATTCTTGTTTACTTCAGATTCTTTTTTTGAAAAAAGATATATTATGGTTTTCTCTCAAAGCATGCTCATAGGTCTCAAATTCTTGTAGTGCCCATACTTTGCCAAGCTTAGCGTCACAATTGAGACTATCCATCTCGAAGACAATGGGAAATCCGAAAATGTAAGTTCCTTTGGAAGTCATATTAATTAGGTTTCTCGTTTGTTTGAAATTTTGTTATTAGGTCCTCCTCTCCACCCCAAATTCTAATATCAGGTTTGCAAACAGGTGCATGGATTAAATAAAGAACAATTGGCAGCTAGACAGGTAGAATTCATTGATATCACTATGCCTACAACAGATTACTGGAGTTATGCAGTTGGAAATGGCAATTTTGACTTCTCCACATTCAAATCCGAAAAAACTGGTCGTGGTCCACTTTTGGAAGGATGGCAGGTTGGTATAATTGTGTATAAGCAAAATCTTCAGTCTCATGGAACAATAATGTATCTAATTAATTGAATCTTTCTGGTGATATCTAATTATTTGTTAAATCTTAAACAAAATTTAGTTTGTCAATAATTACATGTTATATCAATATTTACAGGAAAATTGCAATCCAGTAATGACGGCGTATAAGTTGGTTATAATAAAGGCACCATATTGGGGTTTTGGTGGTAAACTTGAACAAGCTTTGCTAGCGGTAAAATTTCTTAGACTTAATCTTTAGATGTACTGTAATTGGTGAATTTGAAAAAGTAATCATAATTTTGGCATATAAGAAGCATGTCAATCTAGTTTATATCATTTTATTAGAAAACCATTGAAGGAAAATCAACCGTAGGAAACAAAACGCAAGGAACTGAAAATAGACATTTTGTGATATTAAAAATTGGTCCGGATATTCATTCTCGCTCACTTATATTCAAAGCTGTTAGCAATTTTATATCATGCATGTAGGGTGAAAGAGCTCTCTTCGTGGAAAGTCACCGGAATTGTTTTGGTTGGATTGATGAGTGGTATGGTATGACAGTGGAACAATTGAGTGAACTTGAAGAACAAGGAGATTGCTTACTAAATCAGGTAGCATTCCTCTATTTTTTGGTCTTCTTCCTAAGCAAGGATGGCCTCCATCAATGATTTTGGTGTGCCATTTCTTTTCACTTTTAAAATCTTTTCATGTGGAGTTTCGCTCGATTTAATTACTATCCTTTGCGTTATAACAGAAAATTAGCAAGCCACTTTTGCTGACAGACACTGAAGATCATGAGTCAAAGTTCACCGATAATAGCAAAACACATCTACAGCAAGGGGTAAAGACATGATTCTGAAGCAAATTACAGTGTTTCTTTGTTGAGCGATACACAAAGGATTGAAGAGCAAACATATACGAAAACCCCAAACCGAAGTTTCAAATATTGTAATAGGGATAAACATTGAATTGTCGTTCTTTACATTTTCCCAAGAGTTTTTCATTAGGTTTCAACAGAATTTATTTCATGGGTAGTTATTTTATCCCTTGTTAGTAGAGAAAAAAAACTTCACAAGTGAATTTAAAATAATACCAAATATTTTTTAATTATTTTTTGTTATACACTAAAAACAAATGACAACTCACCCATTTGTGAAGGTTTTTTTACTTTACTAATTAATAATGTATAGGCTAATAATTCGTCTTTGATTCGTAATTTTTGCTCGCCATAGAATTTATGCTTGTATCAAAATACAAAAAACCATCATCTTGTTCAATTTTAATCATGCGATGGTTGAAAAGTACAATTTTTTTATGCCACTTGATGAATGGTACTACATACTTGCTTACATATTTGCATGCAATATTGTCTTCCATCACAAAGCTGTAGAGACAGTATTACAGATTCCAATGAGTCATGATTAAAGGTGATCATTGAATTCAAATTAATAGAATCTAAAAAGTTGAAAGTAGACTCTTTTCTTTTACTAACAATAATCCAATTTTGTTTTAGCAAATCCAAAACTTTGAATGGCAGATTCGAATGGCTTCTTTCCTGCTACGTTATGTGGACTTTCTTTGATGTGCTAATATTCAATATTTTGTATGCAACACATTAAAAATGAGAGATTGGTGCAAGGAGAATGGAATACCACGAAAACCAAGATATACAGAAACCCACACTCTTAAAACAAAACCAAATTCAAGTTCATTTGTCAAACCGACCATAAAATATGGATCCAAAACCTAAAACATACATACAAACATATCTTCTAAATAAAAGCGATGTCCTCCATTACCATTAGGTTTCTATAACTGAATCCTACTAGGTTGTGCTTTTGTCATCCTTGCCTCGCCATAAGGTTCATCATTATCGATGCTCTTATTGTTTCTGAAAGCGGCACAGCCGATGACATAGAAGATGACGAGTAGGATAAGGACAACTATGTTGATCACCGAGACCTTCCTCCAGCTCTTCTTGAGGCTGTCCAGCACCCCTGTCTTGCAGGAATCGCATTGATAGCACAATTGCTGTTGGTCATTGCTCCATCGAGGGCAGTCGGTGTCTGTTCCGAGTCCGACCGTACCTCCTTCTATGTTCCATAGCGTCTCGTTGACGTAAACAAAGCCGCAGTCTGTTGGGGGCTTGCAGCAACCAGACTACAAAACCATGGTGAGATGGAATATTAGGGAATAATGCTTTTTCATTGTACTGGTTTTCTATTTGGATGGCAGATGGTGAGGTGCGTTTGAGTATCATAATCTCACTGAAGCTCTTATTTTAAACTAAGATTATCTCTGTTTAAGCTTTAATTCAAATTAAATAAATTTATTATTTAATTCGAGAAATTGATTTCAACGAGTAACGTATTATTCGCAGAAGATCCAACAACATATAAAGCAACAAAAAATAAATGAATGATGTCCTCACCCACCAAACTCTGCCAAAACTCACACACACTTTATGCTATCATTAAGTCTTATTTAATTTCATTTCAGTAGCATTTATTAAGATTTTTTAAATATTTCTATGGCATTTTAGTTTCTACGTACTCTTTATGATTTACTAATTTAAGAAAAATAAATTAAATATACTTTTAAAGTAACAAAATAAAAGAAATTATGATTTTAAGTATCTTTTTTATCATTAGTTTTATAAAATAATTCTACTTAATGTAATTTTCTAAATAAAAATTTAACATTTTGATTATACCAAATGTCATGAGTATCTCAAAGCCGAAGAAGAAAGAGGAAAAATATCAAACCTGGATAGGGCTGAGCTTCCTCATAGAAAACATTTCAAACTTTTAGGGACGCCATTAAAGCTTCTTCCCATCTTGCTACAAACTTTAGAATCCCTAAGACAAGACCTAATGTTAGCCCAGTAGTCGTCATCCACCACTCGGTCTTTGAGCCACCCCGAGTAGTCCCGCAAGTAATACTCCAAGTAACCTTTGTTCATCACCGGGCGACCAGACCCTTTATCAGTCACCGCGTAGGCAAAGATTATGAACCCGACGAGCGCAGCGATGATGAAGAACATGGCGAAGAGGTAAAGCCACATCAAGAAAGTGTTCCTATAACAGGCGCCGGCGAAACCCGCCAAGGAAACCACCATGATTGCGGCTCCGATGACTATCAATGGCCACTGTAAGAACTTGAGACAATCGATGTTGTTGGCTCTGCTGCTTAGCCATATTCCGCCACCCAGGATTACTGCTGATAACAAAAATGTTAAGAAGTTTAGTAACCCTATCAAATGATTGCTGGCCCTCATTTCTTTGCTTCTGATTTGATCTCTTTGGTGGTGTAACCTGTTTCTTTTACAGTTTTTTTTTTATTTTTTTTTATTTTGAGTAGTATTTTGGGTCTTCTTCTTTACTGAGAGAAGAAGCTGCTTAGAAGCTAATCCAGTGATTTGAATTTGTTCGATGCAGGCGTTTCTATTTCATATGCCTAGAAGTTAATGTTATTACAAGTAAAGTGGTAGCTTTAGATTTTCACAAGTGCATTAGTTTAAAATTACAGTTAAACCCTTGGGTATATTTTTGGCCAAAGCACTCCTAAGATTATCTTTACATAAAGATTTTCTTTTTTGAGATTTTTAAAATGTCATAAATTTAAAATATTAAAATTTTTAATTATCTTATTTGGGTAAATAATTAATTTAGAAAATATAGGTTATTAAAATTTTATAAATTTAAAAATAATTATATTAAAAATAAATAATATAAAAATATTCAATTTGAATATTATTATATTTGAAAATTTATAAATAGTTTTAATAAAAAAATTTAAAAAATACATATCATAATTAAACAAAAATAATTTTTAAATTTTAAATTTTTTTTGTATTGAATAAAAAAATTACATGAAAATTTGAAAAACCATCTATTTAGGGCTATTAAAATTCTATCTAGAAATTACTCACAAATTTTTTGAACTTAAAAATCTTATACAAATTAAATCTTTCCAACAAATTTTTCATCCAAATACACCCTTAATATTTTTTTTGATATTTTTATATTCATTTTATTGTTTATATACTAATAGTGTCGTTTTGACTGAAAAATTAACAGCAGAAGCAAAAAGTTAAACGGGTGTTATTTTTGGATTATCTGATATATTGGTTGGGTGCTTTTTTTAAGGTTGGTAACTTGGTTTGATTGGATTACTTAATTAAAATTTAATTAAATACTAAATATAATAATAGTTTCATTTTTTAAAAGCATAAAGATTTATTTGATTCTTAAATTTTATAATAATAAAAAAGTTATTTTAGTCCCCTTTATTTAATTTTTTTTATCTTTTTTTAGCTCTTTAATTTATCAATCTCCTTAAAATGGAATAGAAAAGTTACAAGCTATAGGCGTTGCATACTATATGTATGTCACGTTAGCATTAATATTTTTTTAAATTAAAATATTTATAATATTTTATAATTTTAATTTTAAAATAATTTTTTGATTTTTTAGAATTTTAAAAATTATTAATTGATGATATGGTTCCACATGTATGTTACACAGTAAATTAACAAATATTAACTTTTTAATCTATTTTTTATGATTTGACAAATAGTATAATTTGAAGGACTAGAAGAGATAAAAAATTACATAAAAGACTAAATTGACTTTTCTATATATGTGGAGGGCCAAATAAAACAATCTACGTTTATTTTGATTATAAAAGATAGTTTTATTGACTTTATAGTTAACTTGTGATGTAGATTGAGTGAAAGCTAGTAATGTCTTACGAAAGAACGTTAGGGAGTTGCTAGGAAATTGCTTCAAGGATCCCATCCCATGTGAAGAAAATGGAGATTTGAAACTTAAAATGATGTATTGTTTGATTCTTAATTTTCCTTCTAATTTTTTTTCTGTATATGCTTTTACTTTTTTGTATTAATTTCAATTCGAAGCTTCTCTCATACCCATTGCTTTGAACATTAAGATTGAATTAGGAAGTAATTATAGGATATAAAAATAATTAATAATTTATATGAATATGAATATGTTTGTTTTTTTTTCAAATTATATCCATACAAGTATATGAGTGTCACATATGGATGTTTATAAGAAGCTTACAATTAGGAGAATATTACTAAAAAGGTAGACATCAATTTCCATCTATACTTTACTCACATGGAAGTGAATATAGAATCCTAGTTTCATTGGTACTATTCGTAATTCTGAGGACTTTGCATTTTGGTTAGAATAGGAGCACGTTACATACAATTAATATAATTTGGGGGTTACTTGGAAGTATGAGAAAGTTGGAGGGTAGACTTACAAAGGTGGCAGTTTGGACGGTTAAGATTCGGATGTTATTTGGATGAGCAAAACAAAAAGCTGATCTGAATAAATACAAATCATATAGTCATCGGATGACGCGGTGGACCCTTCCAACCTACCCAACCAACATTGTTTTCTTTTCCCTCTTCTCTTTTTAATTTTTTCAGGATCAAACTCTATTTTTCTCCATGCCGTTCTTCCCAGAAGTAAAAGGCATTGCAACTCGTAGTGATAAAATTAAGGTTTTGAAGGAGTTTTTTTCCTAAAAAAAAATCCATCTAAATATTTGTTTTCAATAAAGCTTAATAACCGTATGATATATGGGTATAAATTAAGATATTGAAGAAAAACTCTGAAATTATTTAAAAATATATTTTCATTGCTAAAACGGCATGCCCTTTCTTGAACTGGAAAGCGAAAAGTAAAACATTCAAAACCCAGATCTACAAAAAACAAATTTGAAGGCCCATTAGTTTCTTAAGCCCACTCTAAAGTGTCAACAAAAACTAAAAAGAAGTCCATAAATCCCAAAATCCAAGTTCATTAAGCAATAAGCATTTGTTAAATGTTTAGATTTACGAATTATTTATTTCCCGAATCGGGAAAAAAATTAAAATTGTAGTAATGGTTAGATTTTGGGTCACTCGTTTAACACACAATCTTTAATCTGATTGATTTAAATTAATTTTATTATAAATAAATTAAATGTTAAATCATTTTGAGTCATTTTAAGAAAAAAAAACCACTCTTCAGGAGGCATATGAAGAAAAAAAAATACTCTTCATGTGGTCA